>NC_136264.1:78958008-79128008 GCF_964187855.1 Myxine glutinosa | reverse complement strand
GTTAAACTCTTCTCAGCTAAAATATCCACATTACTGCATTGCTAAATATGATAACATTATTTTTACAAGCATCTAAGGCTGGCAGGATAGCTTATAATTATGTGGAATTACCTTTGTGCTGTCCACGCAGGGTTAAAAAATTGACCCATCTATAAACTGTGACCCTGGTGTTTTTTTGTATGCAGGGTAAAGCATCAATGCATGTGCCTTTCCTCAGATGGACATTGAAATGGTAGTTGGTGGATGTGAAAGATCCAATCGTGTCTTTTGCAAAGAATAGGCCAGTTATCACCGCCCCCTCCGCTATCACAGTTATCACCACTCTCATGAGTCCGTTGTGTTGTAATTTATAATAATATCCAACCACATCAGCTGGCTTCAACCCTGTGCAATTAAATCAAGCAAGTCAAATCAAGACACCCAAATGGAGCATGAGAACCTTTGGAGGGCGACAACAACCCCATTCACATTTGCGCTCGGAGCAGTGCCATTCCCCTCCACCCCCCCCCCCCCCCCTCCAATGACTACGCCTATGTGTGTATATACTGTGTGTATATATATATATATATATATACATAGGCTCTCATAAGTAGCCCAAGTGAGCTCTCATATGTAGCCTTATATATAAATTTAAAAAAAACTATATATATATCGTTTTAAAAAAAAAGTGTATTTCTTGGACCCTTACTGAGTTAACACTGATGCTATATCATGTCGATTTGCTAAAAGTAAAAGATCTGCTTCTGCAAATTGGAAGGTTTCAGAAATGATAATGCTCACCTTTGGGGAAATGGTCTGAGAGAAAACCTCTGAATACTTTGTCACCTCCTCATTCTTCGTAACCCCATCATCAACTGCTGGAGAATATCAAATGTTCAACAGTCAGTAAAGTTGGATCGCACATCAAATGTTTATACAAGAAAGTACAAGGAATCTTAGGCAAAGGAAGTGGCCACTTTGTTGAAAATGCCTCGTGCCATATCCACCTCACTCCAGCACAACCATCTGCAGCTAATGCTAAAGGCACAGCTAATCTCAAGCAAGGAAATTGGCTCAGGTACTCAGGTACTGCCACAAAAGGACATACTCTTTCAAACGTTAGAAGTAGAATTTTAACACAGAATCCACAAAAAGCCAGAACAGCTGACTTCAGGATAGCATGCAACTATTGGCCCTGGATCAGAAAGGCAAGTTAGTTCGGGGACATGGAATAATCGTCTTCATGAAGGCTGGTGTCACTGTGTCGTTGGACAAGTTTAAGCAGTGGATGTTATCAACTGAAAGCTGATAAAAGTATGTTTACCGCCATGGGAAACGACGAGGTGTGGCTGCCGTGGACTCTAGCCCTTTGTCAGACCTCTTTAGCTCTAAAGACAGGATAACTCTCAAAATGTCAGCGACACCTCCCTTGCCACAGTGGTAAACATTTTCTTATTGTGTTTCAGTTGATAAAAGCCATAGTTCAGGGAGAATCTATTTCTTACATAAACAAATATGGTGGAACTTTTGATTAACTGTCATAAAGAAGGATTAAATGTTAAGTTTCCCAAATAAGTACAAAAAAGAACGGCACTCTTCAACGTTACGAACGTCGACTAGTAATGCTGCTGCCCACATTATTACATCATCACACATACTTGTGCCAAGTTTGATTTTAATCCATTCAGCTTTTCTCAAGTATCACATTTTTACCTGACGTGACCTCTGACCTTTGATGACAAAATCTAATGAGTTAATCTTTGCATCATAATAACATATACTTATACCAAGTTTGGTCAAAATCCCATCACTGGTTCACAAGTTAGTGCAGTAACAAATTTTTTTACCTAATGGGACCTTTGACCTTTGATCTGTTGACCCATAATCTAATCCGTTTATCTTTACATTGTATGTACATACTTGTACCAAGTTTGACTTGGATCCTTTCAGCCATTCTTAGGTTATCGCGGTAATGAAAACCTATCACGGACAGACGGATGGACGGACAGACAACCCAAAAACAAAATGCCAAAATGCCAACAAAATGCAAAAATGCCAAAATGGCAAAAACAAAATGTGCCTTAGTCGCGAAGCCGTAAAACACTTATTTTAAAAAATAGTTGAAAAAAGGTTTTTTGAAGTACAGTACATAAACACTTCTTGTGTACAGATTTAGTTATCGAGGGGTTTCATTTCGGCCAATCATGGTTTTTGAGCTGAGTTGTGACGGTTGTTGTTTCATATGCAGCTTATGGCTGCTGGTTGCATCATTTCTGGGAGTGCGGGTGTGCCATTGAAACAGTGTCCCTGTTACCAGTCAGCCGGTACTCATTTTTCCGACCCCAGAGGGATGACAGGCCGAGTCAACCAGCCTGGTGTTATTTCAATAACCCGACAGGGGAACAAACTCAAGACCCTGAGATTTTAAGCCAGCCGCCTTAACCGTTAAGCCAACACCAGGATTAGTTGTGATGGTTATCTCCCACCACGAGCCCATCTCCCAAAAGAAATGATTATTTATTTTTAACTGTTTAAACTTTACACAATTGATTGTGAATCAGCGGGTCTGCTGCGATGCATGTGGTAGCCATGAGATACATAGTGTGTCCAGTGCTGTACTGTACCTATCACTGCGTCAACAATCAACACAATCTTCTGTGTCATCGTAATCAATTCCTTTGTCTTCGGTTAATATTACCCCGAGTGATTTTTACCAATGGCTCCCAAGAGGAAAGCTGTTGCTAGGGGTGAACTAAGTGCATGAAAGTTGAGGGAAGTGATGTCTTTGACTCAGAATTAAGTGGAGGTTTTGAATGAGCTTGGCCAAGCGAGAATGCGTTTATTTTATTTATTCGTTGGTGTTAGGTGCTGCAGAACGATTTCTAAAATAAACACAAAGGAAATGATTTTATAAAGGATTACGTAATGGGGAAGCAAAGGTGGGGGTTTCGGGTGGAGGTCTCCCACTGAAATTGCCGTTTTTTCCTGATGTGATTTCAAATTTGATTAGAGAGTTCTGACGGGCCAAGAGGGATTGGGGTTTCAAGATCTGAACTGAGTGCATGTTTGGCTGCCTGCATCGCAGGCCTCATTGCCTCCAATGCCAACGTGGGAGGGATCCAGCACCGGTCAACGACCATGCCCTCCAAATTAACCGTGTTAACAAGGTGAAGCACCTCAAAAACCAGGTCGTACATCCAGACTGTAGGGACGGGACTCCAACACCTTCAGAGAAGAAAGTGAATCGGAAAATATAACCGCGCCAAGGAGGTTAAAGACAATTATCCATTTGAGAGCCAAAACGATGGCAAAGAGCTCAGCCAAGAATACAGAGCGATAAACCGAAAGCCTGACAGACTTTATCACCTTGACGTCTGGAATGCAAAAAGCAGCCGATGTTCTCGCTAGTCCAGGGTCTTTAGAACTGTCTGTGTAGATGTGTAAGGATTGACTCCAAACGATGTTGATGTACAGTGCCATCCATTAGTATATTGGATCAGTCAAGTCAAAATTGTTTTTATTGCTATGTACTCAAGAAATTTGGATTTGCAATTAAAAGATGAATATGAGTCAAGAGTACAGAAGGTGAGCTTTTATTTCTTTGTATTTCTATGCATTTATGTATAACAATTGTAGAACAATTTGGTCCCTGGTGTTGGCTTAGCGGCTAGGGTGCCAGCTTAGGATCCTAGGATCCTGGGTTCGAATCCCGGTCGATCGCTGAATTAACGCCAGGGGGGTTGACTCAGCCTGTCATCCTTCCGAGGTCGGCTAATTGAGTACCAGTTCACTGGTAATTCCCTGTTTGTCGTAAAAGGCGACAAACAGGGTTGGTGGCAGGAAGGGCATCCGGCCGTAAAACATTGCTTCAAAAAGGGGACCAACAACCACGGTGCCCGAAAAAGGCCAACCCCCGCTTTGCGGGGAAAAATGGCCTATAACGGTGGTTATTTTAAAATATATATAATTGTAGAACAATTTCCCGGTGTGTACCCCGGTTTAGAATAGGTGCACCGTATCCCTGCGCATCGTAAGAGGCGACTAAGGGTTGGCGTCAGGAAGGGCATCTGGCCATAAAAACATTGCCTTGAAGTGCGGTGCTACGCGCACAACTTGTTTGCCAATAAAGGTAAGCCACAACGCGTAGGATCAAAACCAAAAGAGTCTTTATTGTAAAGCTCAAACTGTAGCACTGACTTGCTCGGGGCTGCGAGCCCCGTGTATATCCCGAGGCCACGCCTACCCCTCGGGTGTGGCCGACACCCCATTGGTGCGCGGCATGATGTCACCGCGCCAGCGAGCCATCGTGTCCGCCACACGCGCCCCCCCAGAATTCCCGCGCACCTGAAGGGTCAGTTTGCAGGGCAAACGGATGACCCGGCCGAAGCGCCCTCTGGCGGCTGGCGGCGTTTGGGATGCCGGGATGCCATCTGGGATGCCACTGGCGGCATCTGGGATGGGTGCAGGACAGGGGGGTGGCGTGCCGGCGGGGCTGGGCGGTGCCGGGTGTCCGCCCGACGGGGGGCGGCCCCGACGCGGGGACCGAGCCGCTTGCGGGGGGTGGTCCACGTTGAGGTGGGCCGGCTTGAGGCGGTCCACGGAAACGCGGTCAGGAGTACCGCCGATGTCCAGGGTGAAATGCTTCGCCCCGGTCTCCAGCATGCGGAAGGGCCCGTCGTACGGGGGTCGCAGCGGTGTCCGGTGGGCGTCGTGGCGGACGAAAACGTACTCTGCCGTACGAAGCTCCGGGGCGACGTGCGTTGGCGGGCACCCGTGGTGCGCCGTCGGCACCGGGGCGAACCTCTGGGCGGTCTCCTGCAGTGCGGAGCGCTGCTGCGCCGCGGACCATGGTGCCGTGGAGTCGGGGAGGAACTCGCCCGGCACCCGCAGCGGTTGTCCGAAGACCAACTCCGCTGCGGATGCATGCAGGTCGTCCTTGGGCGCCGTCCTGAGGCCCAGCAGGACCCAGGGGAGCCTGTCGACCCAGCCACCGTCGCGGAGGGTGGCCCGGAGCGTGGCTTTCAAGGAGCGATGGGGGTGGTAGGCCGTGGTGCGGTGCAGCTGGACGCCGAGCCCCCGCCCCCCAGAGCTCCGAGGTGAACTGGGGGCCGCGGTCGGACGAGATGTCCGAGGGGGCGCCGAACCGGGCAACACAGGTGGCGATGAACGCCTGCGCGACGTCCGCCGCCGTCGTCGCCGCCAAAGGCACGGCCTCCGGCCACCGGGTGGTGCGGTCCACCATGGTGAGGACGTGGGTGAAACCCCGCGAGGAGGGCAGAGGTCCCACCAAGTCCACGTGAACGTGGTCAAACCGACGTTCGGGCACAGTAAACGGGGCCAACGGGGCCTGGGTGTGGCGGTGCACCTTCACGCGCTGGCACGCGAGGGACGTCCTGGCCCAATCGCGGACGGCCTTCCGGAGGCCATGCCAGACGAACTTGTCGGCGACCAGCCTCTGGGAGGCCTTCGTGCCCGGGTGGGACAGGCCGTGGATGGCGTCAAAAACCCGGCGCTGCCAGCCCGCAGGCACGATGGGGCGAGGCTGGCCGAGGGAGACGTCACACAAGAGGGCCGTGCCCATGCCGTCGAACGGCACCTCGGTGACGCGGAGGCCGGTGACGGCGGTCCGCAAGGCCTGGACGTCGGGGTCGGCGGTCTGGTCCGCCGCCATCTGGGCATAGTCGATCCCGAGGTGGACCGCGTGGGCGACGGACCGGGAAAGGCAATCCGCCACCGGGTTGTCCTTCCCCGCGACGTGCCGGATGTCCGTCGTGTACTCGGACACGGCCGAGAGGTGACGCTGCTGCCGGGTCGACCACGGCTCGGCGACCTTGGCCATCGCGAAGACCAGGGGCTTGTGGTCGACGAAGGCCGTGAACGAACGGCCCTCGAGCAGGTGGCGGAAATGCCGGACTGCCAGGTGAAGCCCGAGGAGCTCGCGGTCGAAGGTACTGTACCGCCGTTCGTGCGGGCGGAGCTGCCAGCTAAAAAACGCCAGCAGCTGCCGCACCGCGCCCACCGCGTAGTCCGACGCGTCGGTGGTGAGGGCGATCGGTGCATCGGGCGCCGGGTGCGCGAGCATGGTGGCGCTAGCCAAGGCGAGCTTCGCGCCCGCGAACGCCGCGTCCATCGGCTCGGTCCAAGCAACGTCACCTTTGCCTGGCTTCCCCCGGAGGGCCTCGTGCAGGGGGCGCAGGAGCTGGGCGATGCGGGGCAGGAAACGGTGGTAAAAGTTCACCATGCCCCGGAACTCCTGCAGCCCCTTGATCGTGCGGGGGCGCGGAAACCCCCTGACCGCCTCCACCTTGGCCGGTAAGGGGATGGCCCCGTGCCTGGTGATGCGGTGCCCCAAAAAGTCAATTTCGGCGACGCCGAACCGGCACTTGGCGGGGTTGATGATCAGGCCATGCCGGCCCAGGCGTTCGAAGAGCGTGCGGAGATGGCGGAGGTGCTCCTCACGGGATGCGCTTGCGACGAGGATGTCGTCCAGGTAGGCGTAAATGAAGTCCAAGTCGCGCAAGACGCTGTCCATCAGCCGTTGGAACGCCTGAGCCGCATTCTTCAACCCGAAGGGCATCCGCAGAAAGTCGAAGAGGCCGAATGGTGTGATGACGGCCGTCTTCGGTATGTCCTCCGGCCTGACGGGGACCTGGTGGTATCCGCGGATGAGGTCCACCTTGGAGAAGAGGGACATTTTCGCCAACCGGGCGGAAAAGTCTTGGATGTGAGGGACCGGGTAGCGGTCGGGGGTGGTAGCATCGTTGAGGCGGCGGTAGTCTCCGCACGGCCGCCATCCCCCGCCAGACTTTGGCACGATGTGCAGCGGCGATGCCCAAGCGCTCTTGGAGCGCCGTACGATGCCCAGCCACTCCAGCGTAGCGAACTCCGCTTTCCCCACCGCGAGCTTCGTTGGCTCGAAGCGGCGTGCCCGGGCGTAGACCGGTGGCCCGACGGTGGGGATGTGATGCTCCACCCCGTGCTTGACGGCCACCGCCGAGAAGGTGGGCCGCGTGAGGGCCGGGAAACTGGCGAGGAGGCGGGTAAAGTCATCCGCTGCCGGAAGCGTACAAACCAAACTCGCCGGGACGGAACCGTTTAGCAAGCCGCTTGGTGAGCCGCTCAACGAGCTGCTCAGCAAACAAGCGAGTGAGCTAAAGGTTTCGGCCTGGACGAGCCGTCTGTGCTTCACCTCCACCAACAACCCATTTGCACATAGGAAGTCCGCACCGAGCAATGCCATGGGCACGCTGGCGGTTACGAACGACCATTGAAAGCGCTGCCCTCTGAACCGCAGGGAGAGGCAGCGCTTCCCGAATGTGTGTATGGGTGTACTGTTGGCTGCAAGCAACGCAGGGCCCCGGCCCGCGGTTCGCTTGTCGGACGTGTGGGCTGGGATGACGCTTACCTGCGCTCCTGTATCGCAGAGGAAACAGCGCCCGGACAAGGTGTCCGTGATGAATAAGAGGCTGCCGGAATTGCCGACGCTCAGGGCCGCTACCGAGCGCCGGCTCGGTCGTTTCCCGACTTGCCAAACGAGCACGGCGGGCAACACTTCTTAGCCTTGTGGCCGAACCTGGCGTGGAAACGGCACCAGGCTTGCGGCGGGAGCGGCGGAGGCCGCGGCTTTCGCAGCTGCGGTGGTGGTGGGCGGGGCATGGCGGCGGCCACGAGGTGTGCATCCGCATCAGCCTCGGGATCCACGAGGTGTGCAGCCGCATCAGCCTCGGGATCCACGACGGCCGCACCGAAGCTCGCCCGCGTGTCACAAGCCGCGAAAAACTTGTCGGCTTTGACGGCCAGAGCGTGGGGTTCCCCTATTTTGGAACCGGCCAACGCGAGGCGTACCTGTGCCGGTAGCTGGCGTAGAAAAAGCGCCTGGAATAAAAAATCCGGGGCTTTGTCACCCAGCAACGACAGCATGTAATCCATCCGCACCGATGGTCGTGTGTCGCCGAGTTCGGGAAGGTCCAGGAGGCGGTCTGCCCGTTCGAACTCCGTGAGGCCGAACGTGGCGATGAGGAGACGTTTGAGCGCCTTGTACTTGTGCTCTGCCGGTGGGTGCCGCAGGATGGACACGACTCGGGCGGCTGTGCCGGGCCCGAGGGCGGCGATCACGTGGTAGTAACGCGTCTCGTCCGCCGTTATTCCTCGAAGCTGGAACAATGGTGCCAGTCCTGTTCAACCACGATCAAGCGCATATACTCTCAAGTCCTTGGTAATCACGACAGTCCTTAGCGAGAGTCCTGTAAAAGGGCTTTTGCGCGCGCTTTTATAAGTCAAGCCAGCGATCGCTCCGCCAGCCCCAACCACGCCCTGCCAGGCGATGCCACTCCAGCCCTGGTTGGCTGGTTATCGCTTACCGGCCCCGCCCTGACGGCTGGGTGACGTGGCCACACCTCCTCCCTGGTGCTCTGCCCCCTTTTTCCGGGCTTCACCTCGTGGCTTATGGCGGCGTTGAGCGAGCTCACGGGCAGCGAAGGCTGCTGCTGCTGGCCAAGGAGCGTACCAAATTGGGAGGGGCCATGGGCCACAGACTGGGGAGCGCGCTTAATGGCGTCGCTTCGAGGGAGGCTGCAAAACCTATGGTGACAACGCACCGCGTTGCTGGCCATGGCGCGTTCTGTGGTCAGCGACGGCTGAACCAATCGAGGTCACCAGTGAAGTGCGGTGCTACGCGCACAACTTGTTTGCCAATAAAGGTAAGCCACAACGCGTAGGATCAAAACCAAAAGAGTCTTTATTGTAAAGTTCAAACTGTAGCACTGACTTGCTCGGGGCTGCGAGCCCCGTGTATATCCCAAGGCCACGCCTACCCCTGGGGCGTGGCCGACACCCCATTGGTGCGCGGAATGATGTCACCGCGCCAGCGAGCCATCGTGTCCGCCACAGCCTCAAACAGGGAACCATGATTGTCATGGGGCCCGCAAGGCTAACCCCCGCTCTAGCGGGGAAAATGGCCTTTAAAAAATCATTCATTCATTCATTCATTCAATTGTAGAACAATAGCACTTTTTATGTTCATTCCCCCAATTTTAGGTAAGCATAAGTATTGGAACAGATAAACTTAAAGTAAATTAAAGTAGTATAATAGTTAGTATTTGGTTACATATCCCTTGCATGCAATAACTGCATAGAGCCTGTATCCCACTAACATCACAAAACTCTTGGTATCTTCCTTTGAGATGCTTTACCAAGCCGTTACTGCAGCCATTTTCAGTTGTCGTTTGTTTTGGGGGGTTTCTGACTTTTGTCTCCTCTTCAGAAAGTGAAATACATGCTCCATTGGATTTAAATCAGTAGATTGGCTTGGCCAGTCAAAAACCTTCCACTTTTCCCCCGATGAACTCCATGGTTGCGTTGGCAGTGTGTTTTAGGTCATCGTCTTGCTGCATGGTGAAGAACCACCTAATGAGTTTGGAGGCATTTTCTTCTACATAGGCACACAAAATGTTTCCGTACGCTTCCAAATTAATTCTGCTGTTGCCACGATTAGTTACACCATCAATAAAGATGAGTGAGCCAGTTCCAGAGGCAGCCATGCAAGCCCAAACCATGACACTAACTCCACCAAGCTTCGCAGATGAGGTAGTATGCTTTGGATCATCTGTAGTTCCTTCCTTTCTCCACACTCCACAGGTTTGCATGTTGTGGTGTAGCCTTTGTAATTCTGCTGTAAAAGTCTTCCGCAAATGGTAGATTGTGATACTTTCACTCCTGCACTCTGGAGGTTGTTGGCGAAGTCACTGACAGTTGTTTTCGAGTTTTTCTACACAGCTCTGATTTTTCTTTTTTCTGTCATCAACTGCAGTTGTTTTCCTTGGCCGACTTTGCCAATGTATATTGCTCAGTACATTTGCGGTTTCTTTCTCTGTCAAGATATTCCAAATTGTTGTATTTGCTACGCCCAATGTTTGTGTTATGGTTCTAAATGAATTATTCTGTTATTTCAGCTTCCAAATTGCTTGCTTTTCTTTCATAGACAGTTCTCTGGCCTTCATGTTGGTTTATGCCTACTGCCGCAAAAGGCAGACTCCCAAGGTAAAAGTAAAGGCTAAAACCAAGATTAGACATTCACAGCTCTTTTATAAGTTAACGATCAATGCAATAAGAATAAGGATGACGTTCAAGACCGGGGAACAAAAAGGCTGAGGACGCCATTTTCTTCCTCTTGCGCTGGGTACTCGTGTGCGGTAGCATTTTCGGGCTCGCTCTTGGCAGTGGCATTCGCGCGCTGACTCTGTTCCTGGCTGCATGGAGGAGCAGACGCATCCTTTCCCTGATTCGTTGGTGCTGACTTTGTGACGGCTGTGTCCGCCTGAGAGACCTCGGTGCTTTGTGAAGCGTGGGACAAGGATGGAACGAGGGCCTGTTTGCTTCACGTCCGGCGAAAGCGGCAGGGAATGGACTGCGCTCCAAGGCCTGTTTTCCCACGCACGGACTCGGGGACCCGTTTGAGGACCGATGGAGTTCAAGGGCCGCTCACAGCTAAATATACACAAACACATTTATTTTTCAGTTATTTATCCCCTTGCGCTGTTTTACGAGTCCGTAAGGGGGCACTCCAAATAGGAATTTTAGTACTGCACATTTCTTGTTCCCTGACGTTATTTTTATTAAATCCCTTATTTGTTGAACTTTCATTCCTTGTCCTGTCCCATTTATTTGTTAGTGGTTCGGGAACCCCGTGCCGCGTCCGGCCGTCCAGGTAAGCTTCGTCACACTCTGTTCCTGCGCGTGTCAAGAAGAGCTGCCATTGTTTGACTGAACGCCTCGGAGTGTAAAGCTCGATCGGCCACCCGTCACCTTGGGCGATTTTAATCCCCCGGTAAACACCACAATACATAAACATGTGTGTGTGTGTGTGTGTGTGTATATATATATATATATATATATATATATATATATATATATATAGTTGCGGTTTTGAGAACCCACACTTGCTTGTAAATATGACATCATTAAAGGTTAAAGGTAGCACCCCATAGATAGGCCACAAGCAACACGTAGGTCACCATAGGTTTTGCAGCCTCCCTCGAAGTGACGCCATTAAGCGCGCTCCCCAGTCTGTGGCCCATGGCCCCTCCCAATTTGGTAGGCTCCTTGGCCAGCAGCAGCAGCCTTCGCTGCCCGTGAGCTCGCTCAACGCCGCCATAAGCCACGAGGTGAAGCCCGGAAAAAGGGGGCGGAGCACCAGGGAGGAGGTGTGGCCACGTCACCCAGCTGTCATGGCGGGGCTGGTAAGCGATAACCAGCCAACCAGGGCTGGAGTGGCATCGCCTGGCAGGGCGTGGTTGGGGCTGGCGGAGCGATCGCTGGCTTGACTTATAAAAGCGCGCGCAAAAGCCCTTTTACAGGACTCTCGCTAAGGACTGTCGTGATTACCAAGGACTCGAGAGTATATGCGCTTGATCGTGGTTGAACAGGACTGGCACCATTTGCAGCGTGATAAAGAACTGATCGTGGTTGAAAGGACTGTGCAAAGAGGGCTCGCTGGCATTGGTATTTCAAAGCAGGACATTTTGGAGGGAGCGCTTGGCGCGAGTCATGCGAATATTACATACGCCAGTACACCAGCCTTCCCCCCGTCATTCTAATTGTCCGTTCGCGCTACGTTACAATACGAGCTGCCTGCCGGGTTTCTCATCGCCTGGACCGGAGCCGGACTGGAGCCCGGACGCGCTGGTGACCTTCCACCCGACCATCTGCAATCCCCGTGTGAGTGTCTGTATGTGAGACGGGCCCGTTTGTCCAGGGAATAAGTTAAGCCTGTAGTTAAGACTGCCCTGTGTACTTTTCCTTCCTCTTTCTTTCTTGTACATTCTTTCGTTTCCTCTTCTTTTTGTACATTGGTTAATAAATTGCTCTGTTCTTCCTATTTTCCTGGTTTCCTCTTATCCGATCGCATCAGTCTTTTCTCTAATTGGGTAAGCGTGGTACGATTCGGAACCGCTACAATCGGGTTTAGTCACATTGTTAACAGCTCGGATCGCGGATCGCTATCCGCTCGGCGTTTCCACCAATATCCGTGATTCGGGCGGGAGTTATTCCCTCGTTTCCGGCCGGCGTTAGTACTTAGGTAGTAGCGAATCCCTAGGCCTAACAAACCCTACCTAATGCCACGCCGGGAAGGACGTTATAACTTCCAGGACTCGCGTCGGCCAGATAAAAGGACAAGGGTATTAACCCCCCCTTGATAAGGGGAGAGCCGACGTCGGAGATCCGTAACAATATATATATATATATATATATATATATATATATATATATATATATATATATATATATATATATATATATACACACATATATATATACTGTTTACATATATATATACTGTTTATATATATATATATATATATATATATATATATATATATACATACTGAAACGCAAAAGAAACTTACCACCT
Organism: Myxine glutinosa; assembly: GCF_964187855.1. Lineage (NCBI taxonomy): Eukaryota > Metazoa > Chordata > Myxini > Myxiniformes > Myxinidae > Myxine > Myxine glutinosa. The sequence continues at coordinate 79,115,620 of NC_136264.1, read as the reverse complement.
TTGAAACCTTTAAATATCAACAATAACACTGCGTGTAGTAAATGTGTGAACTTATTTGTGGACAATAGTGTCCTCACTGTCAGACAAAACGGTCACGGATGGTCACTTGAACCTTCAATGGTCACTTCATAGCACAGCTGTTGAACAGCCGTTTTGACTGTCAGTGATTAGCCAAGGGGTACGGGATGATTTTAATGAGCTGCACGTGATGTCTTGATATTGGCTTTAAAAAGGCCAGTGCAAAATGGGCATTTTGACCGAAAAATTTGACCATTTTGACCAACTTCAAAAGGACCGAAAACGCAAAAGAAACTTACCACCTTTGAAACCTTTAAATACCCAGAACTGAGACCTGAGACCACCCAGAACTGAGAAACTTTCAGCATGACAACGCTCGTCCCCATGCTGCTCGCTTTACCACTGCATTTCTCCAAGGCGAGAACATCAACACCATGCAGTGGCCTGCACTCTCCCCTGACCTGAATTCCATGGAGCACCTGTGGGATGAGCTTGGGAGACGCGTAGTTGGCAGGGCCAGGACACGGGCAGAGCTGCTTCAGACATTGAGGACTGAGTGGGACAGAATCCAGCAGCAATCCATCCAAAGACTGGTAGGCAGTATACGCCGACGATGCACTGCCTGTGTCAAAAACAATGGTGGCCACACACGCTATTGAAAGGGGACTGACATTGCACCCTGTGCTGTTCTATACTGTAGAACAAACTGATGAGATGGTGTATCTTGGTCAAAAACTTGACATGTCATCAATAAAATGCCAATGTTTCAATTAGCAATTGTTGGTTTGTTTTATTTTGAACTGTTACAATTTTATTACATTTCAAACAAGTGGTAAGTTTCTTTTGCGTTTTCGGTCTTTTTGAAGTTGGTCAAAATGGTCAAATGTTTCGGTCAAAATGCCCATTTTGCACTGGCCTTTTTAAAGCCAATATCAAGACATCACGTGCAGCTCATTAAAATCATCCCGTACCCCTTGGCTAATCACTGACAGTCAAAACGGCTGTTCAACAGCTGTGCTATGAAGTGACCATTGAAGGTTCAAGTGACCATCCGTGACCGTTTTGTCTGACAGTGAGGACACCATTGTCCACAAATAAGTTCACACATTTACTACATGCAGTGTTATTGTTGATATTTAAAGGTTTCAAAGGTGGTAAGTTTCTTTTGCGTTTTCGGTCTTTTTGATGTTGGTCAAAATGGTCAAATTTTTCGGTCAAAATGCCCATTTTGCACTGGCCTTTTTAAAGCCAATATCAAGACATCGCGTGCAGCTCATTAAAATCATCCCGTACCCCTTGGCTAATCACTGACAGTCAAAACGGCTGTTCAACAGCTGTGCTGTGAAGTGACCATTGAAGGTTCAAGTGACCATCCGTGACCGTTTTGTCTGGCAGTGAGGACACTATTGTCCACAAATAAGTTCACACATTTACTACACGCAGTGTTATTGTTGATATTTAAAGGTTTCAAAGGTGGTAAGTTTCTTTTGCGTTTCAGTATATATATATGCACACACACTAGCCGAAAGCACTCGGCGTTGCCCGGGTTCTTTTTGAATGAATTTACTGCTATAATTCAGCTTTTACTCGTGGCCGTAGAAGATTGAGTACGACAATTCAGCTCAGCTTTTAATTGTGAAATGGGCCCAGCCCGGCAGAAGCGGCCTTGACAGGCCTCGCTACCTAGCCTATAACCTTCCCGGGGCCCGTCCTGACATTTTTAGTTCTTTTTGAATGAATTTACTACTACAATTCAGCTTTTACTCGTGGCCGTAGAAGATCGACTACTATAATTCAGCTTAGCTTTTAATTGTGAAATGGGCCTCGACCAGCCTCGCCACCTAGCCTAAAACCTTCCCGGCGCCCGTCCCGACATTTTTTGTATTGGAGGTTTCCTCCAATCTTTCACCGTTCAGGAGATTAGCTTGCGCAGACAAACAAACAAAAACTTTCTTTTATTATATATATATATACATACATACATACATACATACACACACACACACACACACACACACACACACACACACACACACACACACACACACACACACACACACACACACACACACACACACACACACACACACACACACACACACACACACACACACACACACACACATAAATACCAATAAATAAAAGCTGACCTGTACTCTTGCCTCATATTCATCGTTTGATCTCAAATGTAAATTTCTTGAGTATATAGCAATAATAACAAATTTGCCTTGACTGTTCCAAAACTTATGGAGGACACTGTATTCCATGGCCTGGTTACATGTCACAACCAGGTTGATCAGATTTTCCCCATAGATCCAGATATATGGAGTCCAAGGAAAGCAAATTGCCACTTTGTTTACAGGATCTACGGGTAATTGAACCAAACCCATTAATTTTGTCGCCCTCATGCACGCAAGTCCGAAAGGAGGTGGGATGGAGATTATGCCGAGAGCTTGGTACTCCCAAAAGTCTGAGAACATAGCTTTACCTGAATGTTGTCACTAGTAGAAATGCTCTCAGCCCAATACTTCAAATTCGATAGTTCCCACGAGAGAGACAAGGGCATCTCAACAGCTACAAGGAGAGCACAAACCTGAGTGCTTTTAATTGTGCCTCGACACACACGGAGTGCTTTGGGTTTAATGTTTTCCAGCTTTTTGAGATAGGTTTTAGACATATCCCAAAAGGCCTGGCTGCTGTAGTCAAATTGGGAGCGGACAACGGTTTTATACAGGAGAAGGAGACAGCTCCCCAAGCTTTACTGGATTGACAAAGTAAAAGGTTAAGGCCTTTTGCACATTTGGCAGAAAGATTTTTATAACATCTACCATGTTAGGTCCTTATCGAAAATAATTCCTCGAAAGGACACATCCGAGGAAGCTTTAAAGAAAGTACCATTGACTGTTATCAATGTCCATGGCCTTCCTTTTGCGAGTGAAAATTATGATTTTGGATTTCGAACCAGAAATCGTGAATCCCCATTTTTGTCCCTTTCGTCCTACATCTACTCTACATCCTACAGACATCAGCCTCGATCCTACAGACATTAGCCTGGAGCTTTTCAGCCGTAAAATGTGGTTTTCTGCTTCGGGTCCACATGGCAATGTCGTCTGTAAACCTAAATATCCTGATATGGAGCCCTGAAGGAGAGGCTGCATCGTTGATCATGATATTAAATAGAGTGTGACTTAAACAGCTACCCTGTGGAATACTGTTATCCATGGGGAATGCAGAGGACAGGGCTTGACCTACTCTCACTTGGAACGATCTGTTGCACAAGAAGTCACAGATCCCCCAGAACATTCTGCCATTGATTTAGTCGGTATACCTTATAAAGCAGGCCTTCTTTCCAGACTGTCATTGGCCTTATGAATATTGAGGAATACTCCAAATAGTGACTTGTGGTTGTTCAAAGCTTTCCTGATGCCATTGGCAAGAGAGGCAATGCAGTCAATGGCTGAAAGTCCCTTTCTGAACTCACTCTGGTACTTGTGCAGCAGGTTGTTATTTTCCAGAAAGAAAACCAGACATTCATTGACCATCTTCTCCATTATTTACTGACAACAAAAATGAGAGCAAGCGGTCGGTAGGAGGATGGTTTGAGGGATTTTTTCCCCGACTTTGTGAATGGGAATGACAATTGAGCGTTTCCAGTTGCAAGGTAGCTTTCCTAAAGACCAAACCTTGTTGAAAAGTTCAAGGAACACTCCCAGCACCCTATCATCCACGTGCTTGAACATGGTGCAAGTTAACTTGGTCAGGACCAGGCATACTATTCTTGGATTTTAGAATGGCTTGCTCAAGTTCCCAAAGTGAGAAGTCCAAGTTGAGCGTAGAGCTTACGAGATAGGCATCATCAAGAATGGCTTTATGTTGATTGGCAAATTGACAACCTATATGCTTAGAACTCCAAGTCGATGTTGGTGTCTCCAATGAGGTTGGATAAGTTAATTCCCAAGGTCTAAGCCTTGTCTCTGTTCAGACAGAGGGTTTCGTTATTGCAGATGAGCATGGGGATGGTTCTCCCTCCAGACATTTTACTCTTCTCCAGATGGTTTGAAGAAAGCTGTCTGGGTTAATTAATTAACAGAAGGAGCACAAAGAAGTAGTCTTGGCTCGTTTGATTGCTCGCTGGGTTTGAGCTCTTCTTTTAAACTCCATGGCATCTTGAATCAACAGAGATTTTCTTACTCTTTTAAGAGCAGCTCTCTTAGTCCCGGATAGCCTGTTTGCATTTGTCATTCCACCAGGGAACTGATTTGCTGAGCCTTTGCAAATGGGGATTTAATCTTGGGTGATGGTATTTATAGGTTTGACGAAAATGCTGTAAGAATTGTCAATGTTCTTATTAGCAAGCTCTTCTCTCACTTCCTCAGAGCAGCGGCTAGAAAAGCAGTCCCAGTTGGTCTTGGAAAAGTTCCCTCTGCTTTTGTTGCCTGATTGACTGAATATTTTATTAATCTCTTTACAAGAAATTCCCTCCAAACCCAGCTGTTTAATGGCTGCAGAGGAAATTATATTGATTTTTCTCAGATCTCCTTTTTGCTTGGGCTGCACAATTTACTACTTCAGTGATAAAACCGATGAACCTCATTTTGGTGATATTAGTATCCACGTCGGTAATTACACTCTCACTTTAGCATTCTTGATCTTTCATCTCGGTCTGCACTCCCACCAATTTTGTTAATATTTTAACCTGGCTGTAAGGTTTGGTCTACAAAGAACACAACACTACAAAGATGCCCTCTCCCGCGCCCGCTCCGCCTACTACTCTCAAATTATCCACTCTGGCTCCGGAAACCCAAAAGCACTCTTCTCGACAATAAACAAACTCCTCCGCCCCCTGAACACCACCACCCAGTCATTCACAGTAGACAACTGCATCTCCTTCCTCTCTTTCTTCCAACGCAAAATTGACATCTACAACAGCTTGACCACTGCCGCACCCACTCCCCCTCCAACCACCTGCCCCCCCTTGTCCTGCCATCCCCTGTCTCGGTTCTCCCCAATCTCCCCTACTGACCTCTCTGAACTCCTCATAGGAATGAAAACTGCCACCTGCACTCTTGACCCCATCCCCTCCAGCTTTGTCAAGGCCTCCCTCCCTGCTCTCTCTCCACTTATCATTGCAACAATAAACTCCTCCCTGTCTACAGGCATTGTCCCACCTTCCCTCAAAATTGCTGCTGTTACCCCCATTCTAAAAAAACCTGTTCTAAACCCTGACACCCTAAACAACTTCAGACCCATCTCCAACCTACCCTTTCTGTCAAAAGTTTTGGAACGCGCTGTAGCCACTCAACTCAAACATCATCTCTCTGCCAATAACGTGTATGAAACATTCCAATCCGGATTCCGCTCCAACCACAGTACTGAAACTGCTCTCCTCAAAATCACCAACGACCTTCTCCTCTCCTCTGACGCTGGCAACCTCAACATTCTCGTCCTCCTCGACCTCAGCGCTGCCTTTGACACCATCGATCACACCATCCTCCTCACCCGACTTGAATCCACCTTTAACGTTACCGGCACTGCCCTCTCTTGGATTAAATCATACCTCTCTGACAGACGCCAGTTCATCTCCATCAATAACTGCAAATCCCCCACTGCTCCCCTCCCCCAAGGTGTCCCCCAAGGTTCAGTTCTTGGCCCCCTCCTCTTCATCCTTTACCTGTCCCCCCTCGGTCACTTAATCCGCCGTCATGGTCTCCAATTCCACTGCTTCGCCGATGACATCCAGCTTTTCATCTCCACCAAGTCCGTCTCCACCGACACCCACTCTATCCTGACAAACTGCATCACTGAAATAAAATCCTGGCTTCAAATCAACTTCCTCAAGCTTAACTGTGATAAATCTGAAATAATCATCATTGGCCCAAAAACGCTCACAAAATCCACCCATAACTTTGCCCTCAACATCGACGGTATCCCAGTATCCACCTCCCCTCACATCCGGAATCTTGGCGTCATCTTTGACCAAACCCTTTCCTTCGACAAATACACTAAACAGATCACAAAGTCAGCCTTCTTTCACCTGAAAAACATTGCCCGTCTCCGCTCATCCCTCTCCTCCACGGCTGCAGAAACCCTCATCCACGCCTTCATCACCTCCCGTCTGGACTACTGCAATAGCCTCCTCTATGGTTCACCCTCATAAATCACCAATAAACTCCAATACATTCAGAACTCCGCTGCCCGTCTACTCACCCATTCCCGGACCCGTGACCACATCACCCCCGTCCTTTACAAGCTTCACTGGCTCCCCATCCCCCAGAGAATCCAGTACAAAATCCTCCTCTTGACATACAAAGCCCTCCATAACCTGGCCCCATCCTACCTGGCTGACCTCCTCTCCAGACACACTCCCACCCGCAACCTCCGCTCTGCTGGTACCAACCTCCTGACCCCCTCCATCTGGACCAAATTCAGATCCTGGGGGGACAGGGCCTTCTCCATCGCTGCTCCCACCCTCTGGAACTCACTACCTCACACCATCAGAGACTCCTCCTCACTCACCACATTCAAAACATCACTAAAGACCCACCTGTTCAACACTGCATTCAACATTCAACCCACAGCATTTAACCCCTGACTATCTCTTCTCCTTCTCCCTCCTTTTGCTTTAAATATTTCCCTATTGATTCTTGTCTTTTTGCAATTGTTGTTTTCATGTATTGTTATGCATTATGTTTTCCACTCTGTCAAAGCGCCTTTGGGCTTCTGGAAAAGCGCTATACAAAATAAATGAATTATTATTATTATTATTTGGTCGCAATGTTAACCTCGTTTATTGGGGTCTTAATTTTGGGGACCTTGAGGGCAGCCTCAGCATAGGATAGTTTCCCTTAGGTTTTCACATGTTGAATCTGCAAAGCTCTTTGAATTCAGCACAACGTCAATTCTAAAGGCTGCACTGTGATCCCCACCACAATTAGCACAGGACAATTTATCCTGAGTGCAGCTTCCATATTCGTGGTTCCATTAAATGTGCTGCAGCATTGTTTGCCCCTACAGCGTGGAGCAGTATGAGCAAACTTTTGGCATTTGCAACATCTTACTTAAGGGGGAAGGGATATACTGTATTCTCATATAGTGAAGGCTTGATACCCCAGAAACACTTTGGGGGTGGGACTAGGTTGCTGAAGGTCAAAATCACTGAGGTGGTGTCGATCTTAACCCCATCTCTGACCACAGTATGGTTGACACGGGTGTCAACAACTTCGACATCAGCTAAATGGCTCTTAATGTCATCAATGTCAGTCGAGGAATCAATCCCATAAATGACTCCTCAGCTTTCCCTCAGAGACCTAGGAATCTGACAAGAAACTCAAACACCGCCGAAATAAGAAGCTTCAATGTTTCCCGTTGGGCGACCAATTTACACTCAATAAATAGGTCACCGGATCTGAGCTTTTTGGTGCTGGAAACGTCTCCAAATTCTTTTTTAATCAGTGCAGCCATTGATAATTGGGATAATTGGGATTATCAGAGCTCAAGGGTTTGGAGCAGTCAGAGGCCGCAACCATGACTATCAGTTTAGCCTGGTGTTCTTAGACCTTAAGCTCGATTAACGAGAACCTTAACCGCTTTGGGCGAGTCTGACTCATTGCTACTCTCCCGCCGAGGCCTACCCCCTTCTTAGCTCGATTAACAATCAGTGATGAACCCTCGTCGTCATCTTCGCCAGACAAGTTGTCCATCATTAATCACCTCCTCCAGACACCCAGGAGAATTAAATTTGGCCAGATGAGCAGAGGATCAAATGTGATGCAGACAAGACGGGATACAAAATACTGGAAGCATGTCAAAGCACCCTCGACCCTCAAAATCGTAGTCTCGTGAGACATCCGCCAGTCGCCTGAAATTCTTCCTCTTCCATAGCCTGGGTTTGAATCCCGACCCAGTTATAAGCTGTCATTGCAGTGTTTCACAGGCAGGTTGATTCATCAATGTGTTTGCCGTCCCTCGGATGGATGTTAAACTGGGCATCCCATCTGCCGGCATTAGTTGGTAGATGTTTAAGACCTTACAGTGTCCTTTGCAAAGAGTATGCGATCTATCACCGGTTCCATGAACAAATTCCAAATTCCTGCCCTAACTACTGCTGGAAGGGCAATGACAAACCATCCAGTATAGCCGTTGCTCAGGAAGCTGCGTCGGCAGCATCAACATTCTGTAAACACTATGGTACAGGATAAAGAGAAAGAGAGAAATGGGGGCTTCAGGCAAATAATATCAAAGGGAGGGGCTGCGTTTAATCTGCTTCAATGCCTCCTTCGCCCCCCCCCTCCCCCCCCCCCCCCTCCCAATATGTTCATACGAAATATATAGATGGCTACTAAAGGGACACTGTGGGTTAAATTTTAGGATGAAAACGGCTTTGCACATTTAATAGTTAGCTCAATCAGAAGGCACTTGCTATGTTGTAAATATAGTTCCCAACTCCTGAGTTTTTAACAATAAATTGATGACAAGCTCTGTTTGGTGACATGAAAGATGAGGCTTATATTTTACGTCCCAGTACCCCCCCAATGACCTTTTTAATATCCAACCCAGAATGGCAGTTCAATGATAAGTGTAACGCCAACTTAGCTATCATCTGTGAAGATAAATGTTTATTTAATGAACTTGTACTAGTTCAATCAAGGTGAATAATGTTTTCAGTCTTTGCTACACTTGTGCTAATGCTGTAGGAGAGAAAACTTGTTCAACAGATTATGAACATATTGTCAAACAGTGTATTTTCACACAAGTCAGCACATTTCCAATCATAATTTCTGTTGCAACTTCCATCACTTACATGTGGAGTCATGGAATCGTTTGCTGTCAGGCAAGTTGGAGGACATTCTGGTGTTCAAGTCCATGCAGCAGTCATCCAAATCAGAGGCAAATGCATCACCTTCAGAAGACACGTGTTGTAGCGAGGTGTGTTCAAGAGATGTCATGATGCCAGGTGAAGACCAGTGAAGTGATGGAGATTTATGATTAGGTGAAGGGCATTGGGGTGAGGTGGTGGAATAAGATGCAGAATAAAGAGGGGTTGTACTGGGGTGAAGCAATGAAGTAACATGAGAAGGTGGTGAGCGATGAAAAGGTACTGTATGGCAGTGTGATGAAGAATGGCAAGATGATGCTGAACGAAGAGGTGATAAGTGAGGGAGAGTCAATGCATGGTGTGAAGATGAAGAGTATTGGCTCAGCGGTGAATGCTTTGTTGATGAACACACATGGGATGGAGAGTGCACATGGGGTGGTGAATGAATAAAAGTTGGTGAGAGCCTTGGAGAAGGCGAATGGCTGGGAGACGGCGAATGCCTGGGAGACGGCGAATGCCTGGGAGACGGCGAATGCCTCGGAGACGGCGAATGCCTCGGAGATGGCGAATGCCTCGGAGACGGCGAATGCCTGGGAGACGGCGAATGCCTGGGAGACGGTGAATGCCTGGGAGACGGCGAATGCCTGGGTGACTGCGGATGCCTGGGTGACTGCGGATGCCTGGGTGACTGCGGATGCCCGGGAGACGGCGAATGCCCGGGAGACGGCGAATGCCCGGGAGACGGCGAATGCCCGGGAGACGGCGAATGCCCGGGAGACGGCGAATGCCCGGGAGACGGCGAATGCCCGGGAGACTGAAGATGCCCGGGTGACTGCAGATGCCTGGGTGACTGCAGATGCCTGGGTGACTGCGGATGCCTGGGTGACTGCAGATGCCTGGGTGACTGCGGATGCCTGGGTGACTGCAGATGCCTGGGTGACTGCGGATTCCAGGGAGACAGCGGATTCCTGGGAGACGGCGGATTCCTGGGAGACGGCGGATAGTGAATCGGTGAAGCATAGGGGGAGAAAGACGAGTCGTGGGGAAATGGCAAATGGTGGGTGGAACCATGTAAACAATCCTGAGTTGAAGATGTTGTGTTGTTGGCTTCACAGGTGGAGCGAATCAACTCGTTCTCAAACCCCTTTTCACAAAGTTTCCTGCAAATTCAACAGAAAGACAGACGGGCATCTTTCATTTGCCGAACTACAGTGAAACTGCTAATTGTAAACTTGAAATGTGAAAATGCTGTCGAGAGACGACACATAATTCTACATTTCAAGAAGCAATGTACAAGCATTTAACGAATGAGATTTATTCAGCTCAAGCAAGAGTTCCGCTCAAGCTAAAGATCATTTAGACCACGAAGACTCCCTCCCCCCCCCCCCCCCCCAACCCCTCACCCTCCCCCCCCCCCCAAGAGCAATGAAGCAGGCCTTCAGTTGTTTTGGGGCAAAAACACATCCAATTGAGCTCTACTTCTTTAAATGTTGTTCCTTGGCTACAAGAGCCGTTTCTTCATTCTGATTTGGAGTGATTCAACAGTCAGTCATCCCTTGCCATCAATTCCACAATTCTCCATGCCGCAAGATAGATAGCATACGATCAGTGCTTACCGCTCTAATGGGCAAAGCACTTCAGTGTTGTCATGATGCGCGAGCAGGAAAACAAAGGATAAATAAAACCAGCTATTGTGAGGCTGCAAATGTTGCCACAGAAAGCAGTGATCACCTTGGGCACATTAAACTGCAAAAACCATGAGCACCCTTACACACACAAGGTCTCAGCAAAGTTTTGTCCAGCACTGCGGAAATTTCCAGACACAAGGCCTATAACGTAGTACCAAGTTCTGCTAATTGTGCTTCTTAAACAGCCATTTCTATCATCCTGCGGCTCATCGGCTAACCCCTTGAGGATGCACAGATGGTAGGCTAGTGGTATTGCAATTGCAATAAATATTAATATCTTATCAAACTGTGTTAAATTTTAATCATATTTTATATATTGTGATCTCAAGAGTAGCAATTAATATAGCTAATCAATAATATATCAACAAGTTTAGTGCAATATTTGGAGACCGTAACGTAGAGAGATTGCACCAACTAATCCATCTTGAGAACACATAGGGAGATTTTCAACAATGATTGATCAATTTGTTTGTCTTGTTGTGCAGAGGTGTAACTAAAGTTGTGGCTATAATTTAATAATGCAAGCAGTTGTAGACTTGTTCTCCATTTGTTACTTCTGCCGCAGAAGGAGGATGGAGGTTAGGTTTTCACCCATTCCTGTCTGTTTGTTACTTGCGAATCTTCAATTTCGCAAGTACAGTGTATTGGTTGGTCTGGTCTGTGATGTCTGTTTATCTGATTGTCAATCGCTTTCAGGTCACATTTTTACTGCAATCTTCATGAAACTTCACCATCTGGAAGAGGTAGTGACAAGCTGGAAACCTATCATTTTTAGGTCAATAGGTCAAAGGTCAAGGTCACAAATCGTCATTTTAAACCGATTCACTTGATATCTATATAGTCCCACGTGGCAAAGGGAAAAGTCGCACGTGGCAAAGGGGAAAGCCCCACGTGGCAAAGGGAAAAGCCCCACGTGGCAAAAGGAAAAGCCCCACGTGGCAAAGGGAAAAGCCCCACGTGGCAAAGGGAAAAGCTCCATGTAGCAAAGGGAAAAGCCCCACGTGCCAAAGACAAAACGGTGTCCATTTATTATTACCAAACCTCAATAATTTTTCAAGATATCAGATTGAAACATATCAGGTTATAGCGTATAAAATCTGGCTAAAATTAGTCAAGGTCAATCCCATCCAAAACATGTAAAACACCTATTAGGTGTGTTACCCACAAAACACCCACATTTAGAAAAGGTATCGACCAAATTTGTTATGCACTACATTCCATCATGTAAAACACCTGATATGTCAAATATGACAAATTGCTGTTTCCATGGCAACTATTGCTTACTTGGAGATTGCAACTATCGTGCTATGCACGACATCTTTCTTGTTTGTTTGTTTGTAAGCAGGATATCTCAAAAAGTTGTGGACAGATTTGGATGAAACGTGTTGGAGGGGGGTTGGGTGTGTGACAAGGTCGAAATGATTGATTTTAGTGAAGATCGGGATCTGGATATAAGAATTATAAAGTCTCTTCACCATTGAGAGATGGGAGCCAAAAACGATATATAGCACGATATCTCAAAAAATGATGGACGGGTTTGGACGAAACTTTGTGGAGAGGTTGTGTGTGTGACAAGGAAGAATCGATTCGATTTTGGTGTAGATCTGAATATGGATTCGGATATGACATTTCGTAATTTTAAAAAAATGATTCTTCACCATTTAGAGATAGGGCTAAAACCAACATATAGTAGGATATCTCAAAAAGTTATGGACGGATTTGGACGAAACTTGGTGGACAGGTTGTGTGTGTGACAAGGAAGAATCGATTAAATTTTGGTGAAGATCCGGATCCGGATCCGGCTAGTAGAATTTTTAAAGTGATTCTTTGGGAGATATGGCCAAAAACGATACAAAGCAGGATATCTCAAAAAGTTGTGAACGGATGATTTTGATTAAATGTGATTCTGTATTGTGATTTTCTGGTCTACTCTAGGTAACAAAAACTAAACTGTTCACCTGGTAAGGTATGCTCTCTTCTGAGTACCGTTCTAGTTACAGTCTATGATTGGGTTGTTTGAATCATGTGTTTGCAATTACGAGATCATTCCCCACACAACACTAGCATTTGCTACCCTGGTTAATTTTGGATATCAAGTATGTGCTTTCCTGCAATCCCTGGTGCTCCTGGTTCTCCAATTTTTGCATTCCAGTCTCCCATAATAATTAAAACATCTTCTTCAGGCACCCACTCTACCAGTTCCTGCAACTTTTCATAAAAACCCCCTCTACATTTTCTTCATCTGCTGCAGAAGAAAACCACCGTTTAGAGGCCATTTTTCCCCGCAAAGCGGGGGTTGGCCTTTTCGGGGACCGTGGTAGTTGTTGTTTTTTTGGTCCCCTTTTTGAAGCAATGTTTTACGGCCGGATGCCCTTCCTGACGCCAACCCTTTTTGCAGCCTTCAACGACAAACAGGGAATTACCAGTGAACTGGTACTCAATTAGCCGACCTCGGAAGGATGACAGGCTGAGTCAACCCCCCTGGCATTAATTCGGCGATCGACCGAGATTCGAACCCAGGATCCTAGGATCCTAAGCCGGCACCCTAGCCGCTAGCCTAACACCAGGGCTAGCCCAACACCAACTGCTGCAGAAGTTGGAGCATATATCTGAATTATGTTGGTGTTCATGGATGTCTTTTCAACCTTACTGATATTAATCTACCATTGACTGGGTTGTATCCCAGTACTGACCCTGCTGTTTTCTTATTGCAGATTATTGCCACTCAATTTATTTTTCAAGTTTTGTGACCAGAAAAGATCTTGTGCAACCTGTTGCTATCCTGAGAACTTGTTTTTGTATTTTTTGAAGTTTTTGTTTATTATGGTCTGAAGGAGTGATTTCCCAACTCGAGCTGGTATAATTGATAGTAATCCGGATGAACTATTTGTAGGTTGTTATAAGTGTTCTTTGTGTTGTCCTGAGGTTGTATTAGTGAGTGCTTTTAGTGTGTTGATTTCACAGTTAACCCAAGCAGCAAGTTGAGCTGTGTGTTGTGTAAAAGTCATATGGGTGTCTCAGGTGATGCCCAGTAATGTTTGATGTCTGTTGAGAAAAAGTTGTTGATTGAAAAGGGTAAGAGTTGGATGTGCATTGGATCCATGTCTGTCTGGGGTGAGAAGTGTTACAGAAGATTTAGGTAGAGATACAATCATGCAGTTCAGTTTGAACCATTTTTCAAGATTCAAGAGATATTGCTAAAGGATGTTGGTAGCATGGACAAACATGGAATGTTGTGAGGCAACGGTTAGATCATTTGCATATGATAGAAGTGAGTCAAGCTTGAAGGGTCAGGAGGTCATGGAGAAATAGATTGAAAAGTGAGGGAGATATTACAGAGCCCTATAGGATGCCATTAGGTAGTCATCTGAACAAAGAAAGGATGTGGTAATTGTTTAGTTGAGCTCGACAACTGGACAGAAATTTAGCAGCCATTTCTTGTTGTTGGTATGCATGTTGCTGTTGAGGATTTTTTTTTTTTTTGCTGAGGATTGGGGTACGGTGTCAAAAGCTTTATTCGTATCTATTGCTGCGAGAACAGTTCCCAGTGGGGGTTGTTTTTTGTTGAAGCCATATAGAATGTTTTGTATTAATGTTGAGAGCCGAGAGATTGTTGAGTGTCGTGGATGAAAGCCATGATGTGATGAGGCAAGAGGAATAAAAGGAGAGATATTGTTTAGGATGAGCCTTCCCGGTATTTTGCTCGTGGTGCATAAAAAAGAAATGGCAAATATGACGCTGGGTTATTATTGGGAGATTTGTTAGGTTTCAGTATTGGTATAATGATTGCTTTTTTTCCATATAGATGGAATTTTATTGTGTCTGTGAGTGGTTGTATATTTTTATCCTGTGCACGCGAAGCGAAAAGCAGGGCTAAGCAATTGGTTCATGTCCGTCCATCTATCTGTCTGTCTGTCTTATCAGTTTATGATCGAGGAACAACTTATTTAAATTTAATGTTGTATTTTGAACAAGAATAGGAAGATAAGTTTGCAGTTTTACCGTATGTACAGGGTCCGTCAGGGAGGTGTGACGATTTTCAGAAAACGCATACACAGTTATTTTTAGTCGAATTTCAATTTTTATTTTTTTTAAAGACTACATATATAATGCCATGTAATACACTGTAACAAAGACATTTCAAAAAATGTAATTCATGTTTGAAAAATGACATCATCTAAATGGCGGCCGTTCTTGTCCAAGCATTCTTGCAGATGCGCGGAAAAGTTGTCCATAGACCTTTCAACCATGGCAAGTGGAATAGCTCGAATTTCTCTGGTGATGGCATCTGAAAGGGTCTCAAGAGTGCGTGGTTTTTCAATGTAAACCTTAGCTTTCAGGTAACCCCATAAAAAATAGTCACAGGGTGAAAGATCGGTGCAAAGATTTCCAAGTGCAAAATTCGACGAACTGATCTGTCTGACATCCGTAGAGCGCGAGCGTGCCGTACCGCTGACCGACGAGGGCTGGCCTCCACAGCTTGTCGAACCCTTTCGATGTTTTCCGGGGTCCTAACGGTTCGATCACCTCCCCGAGCTGCTCCCGGCCTCACAGATCCAGTTGTCCTGAAGTTTTTTACCCACTTCAATATTGTGTTTCGAGACGGAACGGCGCCACGTCGACCAACATTGAAGTGAGTACGAAATCTGCGCTGTGTAAGCACCACCGAACTACCCGTTTGAATAAACGTCTCAACAACAAAGACGCGATGTTCAATCGTCCACAGCTCCATGGCTACTGAAATGGCGCCTAACAACGAGTAACCAACAGCCATCACGCATGCGCTAGACCCCCCACTTGCATTGTTATACCCAATTCAAACATGAATTACATTTTTTAAAATGTCTTTGTTACAGTGTATTAAATGGCATTATATATGTAGTCTTTAAAAAAAAAAAAAATTGAAATTCGACGAAAAATAACTGTGTACGAGTTTTCTGAAAATCGTCACACCTCCCAGCCGGACCCTGTACTTTGGCTTTAAATTCGTCCTGATCACGCATGCTGAGAGAGGACTCAGATAATACCTTTACTCTGTTTGCCTGCCTGGCAGTCAATCAAAATTGAAAATCATTCCAAACAGGAAACTTACTATTCTTGCAGACGTTAAAAAGGACAAACAATAGACACAAATAACTAAATTGACATGTTGAATAAGGTGGTGTAAAAGACGGTGAATTAACGGCAGTAAACTCCCGGAAAAATGTTTTGTTTGGTTTAATACAGCCTTCAAAACTTTTCTTTTTTTCAATTGAATTATATATTTTAACACTAACACAAATCACCCCCGTTTTCACTTCCGAAAACCTTCAGTTTACCCAGCAGTCCTCAGACAAAATTTGCGCTGTCTCGACCAATCAAATTTGCCGTGCTCTCTGAGGGCGGAGAAACAGTGACATTCAGGGGAAAATGGCAGCATCTAGTGATGCCAAGACAGAGCTAACTACATCCAAAATATGTTTATTTAGTGCATCCTTTTCTCAAAGATCTTTGCAAAATCGTCAGTTTCTTCAAGAATAGTTGGCAGACAGTTCAGCTCTAGACTGTTCATTTTGACCCATCAGCTTCGTATTGTCGGGGTGACCCCATAGTGAAGACCTCAGGGTGACGGATGACCAAACGAGCCTCAACTCCAAGGCGTATACCCAAAAATATGGTGGTATTATCTCTTTGGCGCGTGAGGGGGAGGGATAACGAGGTCCTTACCTGAACGGATGGACGTGATGGGGGTTTATCTGAAACCACGAACACAGAAACAAAACAAGACAAGAAATTTTCACAATACAATAATTTAATGCAAAAATAAAGGCTATAATGCAAATAATTGTAAGACGATGAAAATGTAAGGTGAGGTAAAAGCCAATATCCTAATTTGAGGATCCTCCATTCAGACATAATTACAGACAAGGGAATGATAAATTAAAAGAAATCAAAATGGTTCGGTGAGTCGGCCGATACTCAGCTTGCGCCGATGAGAATGACTGTGGAGGGGCCCCGAGTCTGCATGGGAAACGCACAAGATGGCATGATTTGCGGTGGAAAAACGTGTCCGGGAGCACCACCGCTCGGGAACACCGTCCTCACCCCAGCAGCTCCAAGCTCCACAAGGCTCTGATCAGTCTCCCCGTAGCACACGGCACAAACCCAGCCTTCCTCCAACCCGGCCAGAACACGAGAAAGAGAATCCAAGCGTGTCCCCTCGCACCAAAAGCCAGGACCAACAGAGAGAACAATGGCGGTCCCTTTGCTTTTTCCTCTCTCGCATACCAATGACGTCATTCTTTGACAAATGGTGCAGCACCGTCGCATCGCCACATCGTTACCCAACCAATCCTCATTTGGGGCGCGACCTCACGGCCATTCTTGACGCCCATCGAGAATGTTTGGGGCGGCGTTTACTTGCAGATTGGCAAAGGTTCGGGTCTTTGTCGGCATGACAGTGTTGTGGGTGAATGGAGATTTTCGTAGTTCTTGTTGTTTGTAATGGCGGCCCTCTTTAGTTTGATTAAAACAGAAGGGAAAATCACAGGGGCAATTACACACTGGGGATTATTCTTAAGCCCTACCTAATTAACATAGCTGCATCCCTCATATGGAGACACATAGACGATCTTACCTGGACAGTCGGCCTAATGGATTCCCTACTTAGTTACAGTCACGTGAAAAAGTAAGTACACCCCATGTAAAGTTTTGACCTTTTCAACATATTTCAACATACAGCTATTTGATCTTCATTTCAACAATATTGACAGATAAAGGTGATATAATACAACAAATATCATGAAACATTTAGATTTTGTAGTCCATTGTATAATTTAAATAAACGTAAATGCAAATTTTGCATGTGGAAAAAGTAAGTACACCCCTACATTTATCACTACTTAATACACCTAAAATTAGAATCAGGTGCACCAGCTCAGGTGCAAATGATTAGAACATCATTAGAGAGGATCTTGGAGGAAGCTGTCTTATTTAAACCTCAGACATTTAGTTTGGTTTGCTCTTTGTTGTTGAAGTGTGCGGCGTCACGATGCCTAGATCAAAAGAGATCTCCAAGGCCTTCAGAAAGAAGGTTATAGATGCCTACGAGTCTGGGAAGGGATTTAAAAAGATCTCCAAATAATTTGAAATCAATCATTTGACTGTCCAGAAGATCATCTACAAGTGGAGAAGATTCCAAACAACTGCCAACTTGTTCAGCCTAGGCCGCCCCAGCAAGTTCAGCCAGAGAGCAGACCGCAAGATGCTGAAAGAAGTCTCTAAGAACCCCAGAATGTCATCACGGGACCGACAGGTAGCTCTTGCCACTGTTGATGTCAAAGTGCACGAGTCGACCATTAGAAAGAGGCTGCACAAATTTGATCTACATGGGAGGTGTGCCAGGAGGAAACCTTTACTGTCCAGAAAGAACATCAGGGCAAGACTAAAGTTTGCCAATGAACACCTAGGCAAAGTCCAGCACTTCTGGAACAATGTGCTCTGGACAGATGAGTCCAATGTAGAGCTATTTGGTGAAAGTACCAGAAGACATGTTTGGCGAAAAATCAAAGACAGCATTTGACCACAAGAACCTGATACCAATTGTAAAGCATGGTGGTGGAAATATTATGGTTTGGGGCAGCTTTACTGCATCAGGGCCTGGGCAGCTCACCATCATAGAATCCACTATGAATTCTTCATTGTACCAGAGGGTGCTTGAGGATAATGTGAGGCCATCTGTCGGGAAGTTGAAGCTCAACCAAAGGTGAACCTTGCAACATGACAATGACCCTAAACATGCCAGTAAATCCACCAAGGAATGGCTGAAAAGAAAGAAATTGAGGGTTCTGGAATGGCCAAGTCAAAGCCCGGATATAAATTCCATCGAGATGTTGTGTGGGGATTTGAAACGAGCTGTGCAAGCAAGAAAGCCCTCAAACATCGTACAGCTGAAAGAATTCTGCATGGAGGAGTGGGCAAAAATTTCTCCCAGTCGATATCAGAGACTGGTAGACATTTATAAGAAACGCCTACTTGAGGTTGTTTCTGCCAAAGGGGGCAGTACCACCTATTAGAGCCAAGAGTGTACTTACTTTTTCCTCATGCGAAATTTGCATTTATGTTTATTTAAATTATACAATGGACTACAAAATGTAAATGTTTCATGATATTTGTTATATTATATCACCTTTATCTATCAATATTGTTGAAATGAAGACCAAATAGCTGTATGTTGAAATATGTTGAAAAAGTCAAAACTTTACATGGGGTGTACTTACTTTTTCACGTGACTGTACATCAAGGTGGGCTTCTTCTTCGCATCATCGGGGCATTCTAAAACTACACAATTCTATCTGGACTAAGGTATTTCATTACCTACCCCCACACACGTAGCAAAGATTATGTTTGCTATCACACCTGTTATCCAAAGTTCACGAACAAAGGTCATATAGATCGTGCTTGGAAACGCAAAGCGATAGTTGAAAAGACCCTTCCCATGTCCTTTTTCTTAAGTTCTGTGAACTCCAGTTACCCTCGCCAGAGGAGAGGCTATTGCATTTGAGTCTGTTGTTTTGTCTGTCCATTTGTTTGTTTGTCCGTTTGTTTATCCGCACAGAATAAATATGATTTTCTCTGCAACCATTGGTCCGATTGACAGGAAATTTTCACCATAGGTGCAACTCCTCCTGTATAATTTTTTTCATGATAATTATGACGTCAAGGGTCACGTGGTATGGGTGCCATCTTGGAAAAACCGAAAAACTTTGCACCTCTATCTCAGAAAGCACTGCACAGAAAAAATTGAGGCATGGCTCATTGCAAAGAACTCTCCATGGGGAATAACACATGTTGATGATGATGTCATAGGTGCCTCCATTATGACATCATAATTCTACAAGTACAAAACTTCATCCGATAAAGATGAAATTTCTTGAGCGTCGTCTATGGATAAATTGGAGGGAAATTTTTTTATGATGACGTCATCGGTCACGTGGTTCGGCCCCCATATTTGTTTTAACACAAAAGCCTTAAAAAAACACTAAAAACACATCCTGGAGAGGGTCTGGAATCTCTAAATGTCTTTCTTGTTTAAAAAAAAAAAATTTTTTTTGACGTGTTTGCAGTATGTATGTACATATAAATCTGACTGTGCACAGCGGCTGTTCTGCCCTTTGCCTCCATCACCCCACCACTCGCCATACCTTCAGAGCATGTGGGTGCTGGAATGTTCCAAAAGCCGTGGTACAAACAGTTTAATTATAATAACACAGTGGGGGAAGATTGTCATGAGGACCGCAAGACTAACCCCCGCTCTAGCAGGGAAAATGGCCTTAAAATGCCTGTTGTTGTTGTTTTGTAGTTGGTGATGGGGAATGGAACATTGGGGGGGGGGGGAAGGGAAACCAAGACTGATTTCATTGCTCATGATTCCACATGGGTAATGAATTTAACTATTAACAGTACTTAGCACAATTAAAGCACCTCTAAGCCAACAGAAAGTAATGACAAAATGCATTTATTTCCATATGGCTAAACTATAACTATGGAAATCCCATTCATATGACATATGTAATGAAATATTTTGGACAAAATATAATTTTATATTTGGCCTCAGTGCAGAAACTAAAAAAATTATGAGGGCGGGATTTTCAAAAATTTGCCTTTCCGAGTTTCCACTGACCTTTGATATCCCTTTTGAACTGTAATGGTGCTTGCCTAATGCTCCACGGTTTTATTCCACCATTGCTTGTTGGGATAACTCTCATCAGTTAATGTCTAACAATTTATCACAGGGTTATTTCTTCCCAAGTGAACTTTGATAGCCTGAAAGATCAATTGTCATGAAGGTTGGTATTTCTTGTAGTTTTTCAATTTGCCCGTTAAAAAAAACCTGACTTTTCATGTGTTAATATTTCGTGACATTTCTTGAAAAATGGAAGATGTCATTAAATGGATTAAAATAAGAAGAAAAGAACATTAATAGAACAATAAGTTACAATTTTGATTGGTCAAACCCACAACTTTGAAAGTCGGGTTGGGGGGAGGGGGATGTTAAAAAATGGGTTCACAAGTGACCAATACAGAAATGGTAATATTTATGGCATCACGACAGCAGATCACTGATAACCAATACTATGTCATTGTTTTCATACCCATTGGATGTTACATTCCCAAGCAGGAATGGTAGCACAGACTCCCTGCATTTCAGCTCTGGTTCAATCATGGCGAGCTCTCCGGCACTCAGAACCACCTTGAGAAGAGAACTTGACACGTCACCCTGTCAGCACATGGCCATGGGAGTAGAGAGGTCAGAGAGGCAGTATTGTGAATGTCACAGCAACAGTACCAATTACCTTGCAGCATGTTGTGTGTGCTATCATTGTGATTCCATCTATGTGATTGCATTCTTGTTAAATGTAATTCCACAACATGATTCCCAATTGATGAGAATACTCACTTTTTCCTTTTTGGGTATAATCATCTTCTTCAGCGTTTCCTTTGTGTACATTTCCAAGATGTCCAAATTTGGAATCTTTTTCAACTTGTGTTTTCCATTACTCAGATTTTTGCTTTTCTTCTTTTTCTTCTTTTTCTTCATTGTTCTCTCAGTTTCTCGGCAATGCCGGGTTCTTTCTTGCCGGGGAACACATGTGCGCCGAGATTCCAGTACTGTTGATTTGATCAACCTTTTGTTGCAGCGAAGCTACAAACATTAAACCACAGGGAGAAGGGACAAAGGAAGAGATGAGATTTTGAGCAATATCCCTGGAATATATCAATATAATCGAGCAATATCGAGTATTCCTGGAGGATAGATTAGCTAAAAGAGATAACAAGTATCATTAAATAGCGAAGCCAGCTATTTTTCTTGCTAAATTTGGCCTAAATCCGGCTATTTTTGAGGTGACCGGCCTCAAGTGTGCGATTCCCACACAGGATCGCTTGTGATTTTGGATGAGGGGGGTACACACGTGACAATATTATTTATTTAAATATCTAATCACATGGTTTCAAGTACGTACAAGGCCAAATCATCAAGTCCTGTTTCTGAGTCCAATAAAAGAATAACTGGAGTTGATAATCACCACTTTTAAATGAAGACAACACAAAAGAACAGATTGTAGAACAAACAAATGCAACATATTGTGGTGGAAATGGCTTCTCGGTGTGAACAATGTATAGCTTAGAAATAGTTATTTCCATAGTACATGTTTAGCACAAGAATGAGGAAACTTAATTGTAATAGAATATGTGTTGATTTTTTTTATAGAAAGGCTGTAGTCTCCCCTCCCAATGTTTGTTTATGAAACCCTTCTCACTAAATCTCCTTGGGGAAGAAGACGACAGCCTCTCCCTACAAGTAACAAGAATTGTGAAACTAATGTCGCCACACAATCATCGAGCTGGCAGGCCAAGGTACAAGCCAAGGTCAAGACCAAAACCAAGGCATAGAACGTCCTTTTCAGGACGGGCGGCCATTCCGACCGTCGAAAACCAAGGCCTGTCAGTGCTCCAACTCAATGTTGAGGGCCTCACCACCACCAAGCTCGAAGTCATACGACACCTCGCCGACTTCAACAAGGCAGCAGTCGTTCTCCTACAAGAGACACACTGTGCAGCTGACGACAACCTCAAGCTGCCTGGGTTCCTTTTCGCTGGGTCCATCCACAGTAAATCTCATTTTTAATGTTTTACCCTCTGTAAATCGATCCTTTATGTGCTTTAGGGGAATAGCAACCCTGCAGCCTGACCAAAGTGCAAGTTTTATCTCGCCTGTTCCGGGCTTGGAATATACAGGATAGGTCGAGACGATCAGGAGCAGGATTTCGCCTTGAGTGGTGACTAAACCACCAAAATGGCCGCAGAGCAGGCAGGCCTGAGAAACGTCATGGGGTGGGGTGTGTGCTGAGGAGTTAAAAAGGGGGAGAGGCCAGAAATCTGGGTCTATTTGTGTCAGTCTGGTCTGAGGTTCGGCTGGGTAAGGAAGAAGCCCCTATGGATATGTACAGTATAATATATATATATATATATATATATATATATATATATATATATATATATATACGTATATATATATATATATAATTACATTACAAATGTAATTACTCGTATATAATTACAAATCAAAACCACTAACTTCACGAGGCAGCAGGGCACAGATTGAGTCCCATCACAGCACTGCTGCATGACCGGTTAGCAACAAGTGCAATTATTTTATTAAAATGTTAAAATAAAAATTCCACTTTGACATTATGGGGTATTATGTGTAGATCAGTGACAAAAAAAATCTCAATTAAACCCATTTTAAATTCAGGCTGTAACACAACAAAATGTGAAAAATGTCAAGGGCTGTGAATACTTTCTGAAGGCACTGTATATTCTACATATCAATGTCAAATATTTGTGTGTGCCACCAGCCTATTCCAACCTCCATATGCTGCAGCTGTTTCGAAAGCTCCTTGAGTAGCGAGCCAGGGCGCATAGTGTCAGGGATCTCATGTGCATGATCTGTCAGGTTCTGCCAGAACAAAACACATGATAATCAGCTGTACAAATGAAAATAAGTTGTGTTATCCAAAGAAGTACGTTTAATTTGGTGCTGTCAAAAAATGGTCCAAGTTTGACCATATCATTTTAAAGAAAATTTGAGAAAGGCGTACCTCTTTCTTGATCCAGGAGCGGAAAGCATCCAGCAGAGCACGAGCTCCCTTTACCACATGGCTTGGTAGTGTGCAGCCATCCTCACGCAACTCTAACGTTGTTGGAGAAAGGAGGAGAGGTAAACAGCCAATACTAATGAATACGTTTTTGCCTCAATATATTATGGTTGATTTTGTTTGAAATATTGAATAAATAATCATGAGCTCTTTATTTAAAGTTCAGAACCCTTTATGTTTGTATTCCCAGTTGCAATACCACATAGGTCAATTAGTGCGTGTTAATAGCTGCATGGTAAGAGACATGATTGGTGATGACCTTATGGGAGACCCCCATTTGCTTTTCCACAGTGAGTAAAAATCAATCATTACACCACAATTGATGGTACATGATGTCATCGGTGTGTAGACTGACAGAAAAATTAACAAAAGTACACACTACCCTGAAAATATGGTGGATTCTCAGAAGATATTTCACAAGAATCAGCATATTATCAGAAGAATCAAACCACACACACCAGTGAGGAGTGAAGAAAAAGAGAAAATTCCACCAAAAAACAAGGGCAGTATAACCAAGCTAAAAGTATTAAGTGGTTTAAAAAGTAGAAATAATTTTGAATTTACTTGTCTCATAATGGTTCTACCTTTCAACTGATCAAGCAGGTTCTTGCCAGCATACCAGCACATGGACTCAAAGTTTGGAAACTTGAAAAACTCTGGGGTTTTGAGGCGTCTCTCGATCTCATACACCCTGTAGAAAGACATGCATTTTGTATTGTCTAGAGTAAACACATCTACGGTATCTGATCTCAATTACATGTCAAAATAATCACTCTTGTATTATTATGATCCTTTTCCTTCAAGTATTTAAATATACTTGTCTAGGCTTATAGACATCGTGCATCTAAGTTTCATGCATGTTTCAATAAGAATGCCCGCAGCACTGTGGTCACAACCTGTGAAAAAAAAATCCGGTAAAGGGCCGATTGGGAAACACGTATTGAATGTGCGATTAGAAAATCAACTCGACACCCCTTATCCATGTCACCCTCCCCACGGTTATATCAGAACAAGCTGATTTGTCACACGGTCACGGATTGTTTAATCCCAATATAGGGCCATTAGAAAATTCTGTAAAGCTATTTCTTTTTTCGGGAGGCACATGTTGTGCATGCCAGCGGGCTTGATTAAACCTTACTTATACTTTTTATTGAACATTGATTAGATTTTTCAGGTACCTCATCAAGAGTAACACTCCACCAAACAAAATCAACAGAAATCTGACGCAACAAACCCAGGCAGTGTCCAATCAACAGAGGCATACAGGCCTGATGTCTTTGGCCCACCAGAAAACCAAGATGGCGAGCATATTATTTAGACTGGGTGCCATGGTGGGAGGAGTCAAGGCACAAATGTGGGTGGGGTCCAGCAACTGCCCAACCAATGGGTGCACATTTCAAAAATCCCCCACTCACCCAAGAGTACCTACATAAAGAGAGTAGCGACATAGGGGGACCAGAAATTTAGGGTCATGTGACTCCAGGTGCCATTTTGTTTCACATGCGATCGCGTATCAATCAACGCCGTACGCAGCTTAAAACGAATTAGTACTGAAAGTTTGGTGATCAAAAAATCTGACAAAATGACGGGATGTTGCGCCTTTGGATGCAGCAATAAATCGGAGAATGGGTACAAGATGTATAGGTTCCCTGCAAATCCACAAAGACGGAAAGTATGGGCGAACAAAGTGAGCAGAGTGGGATGGAAACCAACTTCGTCATCGTGTTTGTGTGAGGTAAGCAGTGGTGATATCGGTCCCATGTATTAATATTGGCGTATGTATCGGTTCACACGAAAAGGGAGGAGCTTAATCGTATGACGTCATGAAAAAACGCGATGACGCAGCTTCGCAGAACAAGAGCGGAATCTCCATACAGTTCCAGGGGTGTGTGTGTGTGTGTATATGTGTGTGTATGTGTATATGTGTGTATATGTGAACTCCGCTGCCCGTCTACTCACCCATTCCCGGACCCGTGACCACATCACCCCCGTCCTTTACAAGCTTCACTGGCTCCCCATCTCCCAGAGAATCCAGTACAAAATCCTCCTCTTGACCTACAAAGCCCTCCATAACCTGGCCCCATCCTACCTGGCTGACCTCCTCTCCAGACACACTCCCACCCGCAACCTCCGCTCTGCTGGTACCAACCTCCTGACCCCCCCCCATCCGGACCAAATTTAGATCCTGGGGGGACAGGGCCTTCTCCATCGCTGCTCCCACCCTTTGGAACTCGCTACCTCACACCATCAGAGACTCCTCCTCACTCAACACATTCAAAACATCACTCAAGACCCACCTGTTCAACACTGCATTCAACATTTAACCCACAGCATCTAACCCCTGACTATCTCCTCTCCTTCTCCCTCCTTTGTGCTTTGAATATTTCCCTATTGATTCTTCTTTTTTGCAATTGTTTTTATGTTTTGCTATGCATTATGTTTTGCACTCTGTCAAAGCGTCTTTGGGCTTCCTGAAAAGCGCTATATAAAATAAATGCATTATTATTATTATTATTATTATTATATGTGTACGTGTGTGTGTGTGTGTGTGTGTGTGTGTGTGTGTGTGTGTGTGTGTGTGTGTGTGTGTGCACGCACGTGCATATATGTGTGTGTGTGTGCATGCATATATGTGTGTGTGTATATATATATATGTCTGTGTGTGTGTGTGTATGTGTATATATGTGTGTGTGTATATGTGTATGTGTATATGTGTGTATTTGTATTATTTAATTATTTACCAAGAAGACAATATCTTTTTTTTTCTTCATTTTGCTTATAAAATTCAATAAGACATACTCGATATAATAGTACATTATTTCCATAAACCCTATTTGTAATCATATTACCCTCAGTCATAAAATGATTTTGCCATGACAATATGTGATCTACCATTGCCTCGACTAAGAATTTTACTTTTCTCGAACAAACGAACTTGGGGCACCACCTTATGGACCACTTGTTTGTGGCCGAGCACCACCATGGACCCCAATGTTTTGGGGCATGACCCCTTTGTTGGGAGGGGCCAAGGGCCTTGCTCACGGACCACGGTAACGTGGCACCTATGCCCAACAGGTGGACCACCATAGTCGGCCCCTGTTGGCCATAAATAACAAAACGGTCAGACAATTTTCAATTTACAAAACAACTGACAAAAGTTTTACATTTTGAACATGCGTAACGGTAAGACGTCCTTAACTCAGAATGTCCAGCCACCAAATTATTATTTGCAAATACTTATTTCAATATTATGAAACCCCCACTAGAACTGTCTTGTTGCTAATGCACTTGTTCCATGATTGAATAATATTTTTTGTCCATGACATGTCATGAAATGACAGAAAATAATCAAGGTTTCATCAACATACTGGTATGACAACAATTAAGTACAAATTAATTTGTCGACAGACATCGAGAATTATTCCCTTATAATTATTTATATTTTTATTCAAATTGCTTTTTTCTTTGTAACTTTTGCAGCCGAGGCTGATTTACATTACCAATTACAACTAAGTTGAAAACCTGCCAAAAAAAAAAGTAAATCTAAGCAGAGTCACTCTTCACTCTGAGTAAAGAGTAAAAAGGCAAAGCAATGATCAAAACAGTTTTCCTCCTAATCTGATGTCTTTTGCTACAGTATTACAGTAATTCATGTGCCATTTATTGAACTTGAAGCCGAAGTCGGAAACGACTTTGCCATACAGCCAAGGTTTGGACCATGTAGATATTAGTTCACTGGCGGTGCGGAAAGCGCTCGCACCGCGCGCTGGCGAGGGAAACAAAATGGCGTCAATGCGGAAGTTGTCGCTACTCTCTTTATGTAGGTACTCTAACTCAACTCACCCCCAACAAGAACCACAACAACAGCAACAACAACCATGTGGTGGTCCTGTAGACCTGCAACATGTTGCAGGTAAAAATGAAAATCTTTGAAGGAAATTGCCCTGTTCTTGGCAAAGGATGACCTGCAGTCGTGGCCAAAAATATTGGCACCATTGAACTTTTTTCAAACAACTCAAGACTTTCCCTAAAAATAAGTTGAAATTGACAAAAGTATTTGGCCTCCACAATTCTTTATTTCACTATTAATATCACAGAACCTTTGTTTTTGATTCAGAACTTAATATATCCTTTTAAATCAGAAAATGCGAAAAAATGCCATTGGCAAAATTATTGACACCCTAGACTTAATATTTGGTACCACAGCCTTTGGACAAAATAACTGCAGTCAAGCGCTTCCTATAGTCATGAATGAGCTTCCTCCACCTCTCTACTGGCACTTTGGCCCACTCTTCTTGTGCAAGCTGCTCCAGTTCTCCCAGATTTGAAAGATGCCTTCTCCCAACTGCTGCTTTCAGATATCCCCACAGGTGTTCAATGGGATTTAGATCTGGACTCATTGCTGCCCACTTCAGAACAGTCCAGCGTTTTGTCTTGAACCATTCCTGGGTGTTCTTTGAAGTGTGTTTGGGGTGATTGTCCTGCTGCAAGACCCATGACCTTCGACTGAGACCCAGCTTTCTGACACTAGGTTCAACATTGCGCTCCAAAATGCCTTGGTAATCTCCTGATTTCATGATGCCATGCACAAATTCAAAGCACCCAGTGCCAGAGGCAGCACAGCAACCCCAAAACATCACTGAACCTCCTCCATGCTTGACTGTAGGGAAGGTGTTCTTTTCTTTGAAGGCTTCATTTTGTTTTCTGTAAACATAGAGATGATGTGCTTTACAAAAAAGCTCTAATTTGATCTCATCTGTCCAAAGGACATTCTCCCAGAAGGATTTTGGCTTGTTCAGGTGTGTTTTGGAAAACTCCAGTTGGGCTTTCTTATGTCTCTCTCTCAGCAGCAGTGGGATCCTCATGGGTCTCCTTTCATCGAGTTGGCAACGGATGTTGCGAGTTTAAACTGTCGTACCTTGTGTCTGAAGGTCAGCTTGAATCTGTTTGGCAGTTGATCGAGGGGCTTTATCCACTATTCAAACAATCCTTTGCTGCAATCTTTGATCAAGTTTTCTCTTGCGGCCATGTCCAGGGAGGTTAGCGAGTGCCATGGGTCTCAATACATTTCCTGATAACATTGCGTATGGTGCACACAGGAACATCAATGTCTCTGGAGATGGACTTGTAGCCTTGAGATTGTCCATGCTTGGCTAAAATCTTGTGTCTGACCTCCTCAGACAATTCTCTGGTTTTCTTTCTTTTCTCCATTCTCATTGCGGTGCACACAGTGACACAAAACAGCAGAATAACTCCGTTTCTCTATTCAAACTGGTTGAATGAGTGATTTTTATATTGCAGGCCCCTGCAACTCACCGTAGGTGAGTTCAATCCCAATGTAAAGGAGCATCACTTGCTTGAAGTCTAATTATTTCTAATAACTTCTAAAAGGTGCCAATAATATTATGTCGGGGGGTAAAGGAATATCTAGAGCCAGGTAGATCTGTATAGGTAGGTATTCGACTGTCGCGATAGGGAATCTACACTGTAATAAGTTCTGTGTTTTTAGGCGGTTTGTCGGGGTAAGAATATACCTGTGAACATACAAGGATGTTTTTGTGTTAAATAGTTGTAGGGAATAAGATAACACCCCTGTGTGTCAGATCTGGTAATCATTCCTTTATCCCTTATGGCAACGCACACATATAAACACTTAGATAGGTCCTTAGTGCACACATTAATTAGTTCCCTTCCCTTACAATGACCTTGGAAGAAGACCGGCAGGAAGCCAGATTGGGGCACCTCGGGATGGCTGCCGCCAGCCGCACCACCAGCTGGCCTAGCAACATCACGTGAGATGAGCTATAACCACGCACAGGAGGACTGTGATTGGTTGGCGCGGAAGGCGCGAACCTGGAACCAATCAGCGCGGAAGGCGCGAGGAGGTTCGGCAAACGGCGGGAAGCTACGAGGCTGCGGTTGGTGGCGAGCCAAGACTGACGTCACAGGCGAGGTTACAAAAGGGCGCGTTGCACGACATTTTGTCTCGGAGCTCTTGGACTCTGCGCGCTGGACCCCTTTGTATTGGAAATCTCTCTCTGTGCTTGAAGCTCTTGCTCTTCTTGTCCCTGGTCTTCATTGGCTCTTCCTTCTTGCATGCTGGACCTCCGTGTTTCGTGCTGGGTGATGGTTCGTCGTGGTGCTTGGAGCGGGATCCGGTGCAGTTGGTACTGGAGCGAGGGACCTCGTGGTGCGCCGTGGAGCGAGTCGCATCGAGGCCAGGTGGAGCGCGCGAGCGAGGGGGCTGAGGTTTCTTTGTGCTCGGAGCTTGAAGCTGGACGGGGCGGCGTTGAACGACAAACAGATAAGGACGCACCACATTTCCCCGTACACGACGAACATGTTATTTTATTAATTCATTTTCCCCTGTCTCGTATTTGGAAGTCGGTGTGTGGGATCCCAATTTAGGATCATTATTAGATTTATCATCGCGTTTCCCTGTCCCGACCTTTATTTAAAATAAACCCTTGCATTACTTTCCATTCCTTGTTAAACCCGTGTCCGTTTGAGTTTGTTCCCTCTCCAGGTAAGCGCTTCCGCCTCTTCTTCTTCTTCTTCACTTCTTTTTCCTACGGTTGATAGCAAAATCCGTATTTGGTCGTCGCCTCAGTTAAAGCCGTTCGGTCTTCCGCGGTCCCTGGTGTTAACCTTGAGGGATTCGCACGACAATATAGTCCGGGCCATTTTGGGATTTCTGTGTGGAATCTATATATACTAGGGCATTGCCCGTACGTGGGTGCCCGTTCCGTGGCCAAAAAAAAAAAAAAACGCTACCCGTACGCTCTACCCCGCCCGTACGCCCGTAAACAAAAAAAGCAACGCTCTTCGCTTCCGCCCTTCGCTCTGACTGAATTGGGAGAAATAATGCGCATAAGAAATCGAATTACGTACCGTAATGGCGGTCAGCTCGTAACGCGCTCAGCTCCGCTCGTCTCACATCGGCCACACCTACGCAACAGAGCGTTCTGTGATTGGCTGCCGGAAGATAAGTCGTCACTGTCCGGAAGTTCGCAAATCGCAGTTAGGATGAATCGTTTTAATTTAATCGCAGTTTGAATTCGTTTTAAAACATAGTTTAACGGCAACATAGTTTTCCAACGTGAAATAAATGAATACGCTGTCAAATGTGCCGTCCGAGGCAGAGTCTGATCGCCACGTTCGGCACACGTGATAGCTCGCTGCTCTCTGATTGGTTGAAGCGTTTTTTGGACATAGCTCGGTAAGTAATTGTCCGATTAATATGAAACCTTGAAAAGGCACATCCTCGGGTCCCCAGCAATATACCTGGCAAGTTTCAAGTATATCGGACCCGTGGTTGTCGAGAAACAGCGGTCACAGACACACAGACACACAGACACACAGACACACAGACACACAGACACACAGACACACAGACACACAGACACACAGACACACAGAGATTGCTGGAATTATAGATAGATAAAACACAGTTTGTGTGTGTGTGTGTAATGTTACCGATAGGCTCCTAAACGGAGAGGCTCACGTGCTTGATATTTGGCATAGACATGGCCATTGAGCCTGGGAAGGACATGGCCTACCTAAAAATATTTGACGAGATCCATATTTTTTTATTCATATTTACCTCAGCGCATTTCAGCGAGGAATTTTTTTTTTTTTTTTTTTTGTATACTGAATCGAGGCTCGTGAAAGAGCTAACATTTACTTCACAAACAAATCAACCAGACAAACAAAATATATAAAAAGAGGGAGCGGAAAACAAGATGGGGAGAGAAGGGGAAGCACACAAACACAACATTTGAGAGCAGGGAGATGTGTGGAAGGGAGAGGGCTTGGGGGGAGGAGGCGTGGGAAAGGGGGGGGGGGGGGAGGGAGAAGTATAAAACACAAGGACACCAAGGACTTCCAGGACAGAAGTTGGTATTTCAAAAAAGTGGAATTGGGGTGAAATTAGCGGGGGTAGAAAAGATCAAGGTTTTGGATGGGGGAAGATAAGAGATGGTGGTGAAACAGCTGTTTTAAAGACCTGGAGGGTGGAGTGGGATTGAAGAGAGTGAGGGAGTTTGTTCCAGAGGCGGGAGAAAAGAGGAATGAAGGAGTGAAGGTGAGCAGAGAGTTTTGATTTTGGCAGTTTGACCATAAGAGGGTTGCAGGCAGATCTTGTGCGACCTGTAGGAATATTTGCGGGACAGAGCCCAGAGAGAGCTGGGGGGCCAAGGCCAGAGAGGAGTCGGTAGAAGACGGAAAGACCACCAACCTGCCTGCGGTGAGTGAGTGAGAGGCCCTTGGAGTTAGCTTCATCGCGGGAGATTCCAATGATTCTGAATGCTTTGGTTTCAACAGCGTGAAGACGAGCTAGGTGTGAGGCAGGAGCACCAGCCCAGAGGGGAGAGCAGTATTCCATTGAGCTGCAGATGAAAGCCATGTATGTGGTGAGGAGCTCAGGTGTGCCAAGGAAGGACTTCGCACGACGGAGGATGCCCAGTCGGCGACTGGCTTTGGAGGCCAGATTTGAAATGTGGTTTTCCCAGGAAAGATCATGGCAGATAGTGAGACCCAAAAGCTTGAGTGACAGAACTTCTTGGAGAGGATTAATCAGAAAGTGGATGGGAGGGTTGTCCAGTCGGTCTTTTCGGAGAGACATCGTAAGAGTGTGAGATTTGTCAGGATTGAAAGACATGTTCCACTTGTTTGCCCAGTCTGATTTTGTCCAGGTCTGCAGAGAGTGAGGAGGCTGCAGACTGCCGATCTGAGGGATGAAGAATGGAGCGACAGAGAGTAGAGTCATCAGCAAAGAGATACAGAGGATTTTCAAGAGAGTCAGAGAGATCATTGATGAAGACCAGAAAAAGCACAGGGCCCAGAACACTGCCTTGTGGAACTCCAGCCTGAACAGGAACAATATTATACACGGAATCTGAGCCGATGGCAGAGCAGTGCGCTGATTCGCTCAGAGCGATCACGTGATGTTCCAGCCTTGCCGCCATAATTTCACAGTTACGCGTTCGCACGTAATTCAGAGCGAAAAGCGATTGCGTTTTTTCACATTTCAGCGAGGAACATTGCCATTCACACCACATAGGTTTTTTTTTCTTTCATCTTTAGATCCATATTTTTAGCCATAACGTAGCGAACGTAGCGAGGAATATTATACACGGAATCTGGGCCGGTGGCAGAGCAGCGCGCTGATTCGCTCAGAGCGATCAAGTGATGTTCCATCCTTGCTGCCATAATCTCACAGTTACGCGTTCGCACGTAATTCAGAGCGAAAAGCGATTGCGTTTTTTCACATTTCAGCGAGGAACATTGCCATTCACACCACATAGGGTTTTTTTTCTTTCATCTTTAGATCCATATTTTTAGCCATAACGTAGCGTAACGTAGCGTAGCTAACGTAGCGTTAGCATAACGTAGAGTAGCGTAGCGATCCTCGCTCAGGATCTTCGTCAGGTTCGCGAGCGAGTTAGCCAAAACGTAAAAGTGAAAATATATCGAATGCTGTTTTGATGCTTTTACATTGCTGTTTTGATGCTTTTTCACAGCTGTTCTGATGCTTTTTCACAGCTGTTCTGATGCTTTTTTGCCGTTTTTTTTAAATATAAAAATCTCATTTCAAAAAAAAAAATCAAAAAAAATCTCACAATGATGACATATAATTCACAGAAAACGTTGAAGCAACCGCGTAATATTGCGGTGATGTTTAACTCTGAGTGAGAATAGTTCTAAATTTTAAAAACTTGTCATCTGATATTTGTGATTTATTTCAAACAAACTGTATTTCCCATCCACACGGCCATGTATTCCTATTAACGTTATGTAAAGTACATAAATTGTGTGGATTACATCATTTGTGGATGTGATCAATTGCCAGTAACCATCTATATCTCTCCCCTCCCCTTCCCCCTCCCCTTCCCCCTCCCCTTCCCCCCCCCTCCACCCTACCCTCTCCCCTTCCCCCTTTCCCCTCCCCTCCCCCTCCCTTTCCCCCCTACCCCTCCCTTTCCCCCCTACCCCTTCCTTTCCCCCCTACCCCTTCTCCTCCCCCCTCCCTTCCCCCTCCCTTCCCCCTCCACCCTACCCTCTCCCCTTCCCCTCCCCTCCCCCTTCCTTTCGCCCCGCCCTTTCCCCCCTCCCCCTTCCCCTTCCCCCTCCCTCTCCCCCTCCCCCTCCCACCCTCTCCTCCCCTCCCCCCGTTCCCCTCCATTCCCCCTCCCCCTCCCCTCCCCCGCCCGGCAATGCCGGGCACTTCTGCTAGTAATCTAATATTTTGTAATTTTTCAGCTTTTTGGGGTTTTTCCACTGCAAAACAAAGAAATACATATGTGGATACCAAAATATTTTTTTCTTTCAACAATTTTCTGGAAGAAATGGTACATTATTTGAAAAAATATTGCCAATATTTTTGGCCACGACTGTATCTGATTTAAGCAAGCAGCAGACAAGTATGTGGGTTAGAGGAAACAACAGATGTTCGAAATACAATTTATATAACCAGAAAAAGTACAATATGGTTAATCTATCCATGCAGAACCCATTGGTAGTTTGCATAAACAGTTCTCCCCCAATCATCATAAAGCATGAATGATTGAATGATCGTTTTAAGGCCATTTTTCCCCACTAGAGCAGGGGTTAGCCTTGCGGGCCCCATGACAATCAGGGTTCCCTGTTTGAGGCAATGTTTTTATGGCTGGATGCGCTTCCTGACGCCAACCCTTAGTCACCTCTTATGATGCGCAGGGATACGGTGTACCTATTCTAAATCGGGATACACACCGGGACCATTCATCCCAGCAAGCTGGTACTCAAATTTGCTGACCTCGGAAGGATGACAGGCTGAGTCAACCCCCCTAGCATTAATTCAGCGATCGACCGGGATTTGAACTCAGGATCCTAAGATCCCAAGCCAGCACCCTAACCACTAAGCCAACACCAGGCCTAATCATCATAAAGCATCCGTTATTACAATTGGTTTCTTGAAATAGATGTCTGTTATTTCTTATTTTACTTCTAGTTCCTTTGTTATACACTTCAAAAAAACATTAAAGTCTAATCGCAATTCACAAGTAATCTGTCGAGATTTTAAATTTCCCATGAACCATCATTTTGTTAAATCAATGCAGAAACCAAAACAATATCACATAAAGCTAGACATTCCATTAAAATCGCTCTTGCTCTGCAGACTGCTCACCTCATTTGCACCTCTACATTGAGGCTGTGCAGGAAGTTTCCCCCAAAAGCAATGCAGTCGTGGGGGGTTAGTACTGAATGGATCCAACCTGTACAACAGCAGACAAATGGGGGGATAGGCAGGTATGCTAAGAGTGAATTAAAAAGCAAATTGCCGGTGCAGAGCACCATCATAAGAGAGGCAACATAATTTGGTATACAACACAACAAATATGCTGTACCAGGCTTATAAATCTACATTACTGTCAATCCTGTGCTCCAGGAATAACTCCTATGTGGTAAGTTAAAATGATGGGCTGATTCTTGTCTACTTATTGATCTACAATGAAGATCTAATTATACCCTCCAGAAATTAAAAAAATTTGCTCTTTAAAATATTTTACCATATTCTTTGATCTACAAGTCGATATGGGGTACAAGTCAAATTGGCCAATTTCTACATTTTTCTTTCCTTCATTCCTGGATAAGTCAATTTGGAGTACAAGACGAAGCCAGATCAACTATGATAGTTAACAAAACTGTCAGTCAGAACAATAGAGTTGTTAATTCTAATTTCTTCCTGACACTCATCGTCATAATCATAATCATCATTTATTTCCACATTTCAAACAATTTGAGTAAAATGACACAGAAAAATCAAGTATAAAAAAGTAGGATGTAAATAAAAGAGTACACAAATCCAGGTAAGCTACAAAGACTATTTTTTTACATTATTATCAAATCAGGTGGAAGTGTATGCATGGTTTACATAAATTGCAAAAAACATTGGTATGGATTAAACAAATAGATCTTCATCGTTTACAACATCTGAATCTGGGTTCCCTGTATATTCATGCAAGTAAAGTTGTGGAAGAGTCTATTAATAAGCAAAGCTTGTGGAGTATAAACCCCCATATATTACATATAAAATGCCAAAATAGAAAAATGACAAGAATGAGGAAAATAAATAAAGTGAAAAGAAAATGCGGAAAAATAAATAAAGAGAGAATGAGAAAAAGAAAAGGAGAGAGGGAGGAAAGGATGTAACAGAAAAGGTTGGGGGCTGGGGGGGGAGTGTCCAGTAACATCAATTTATATTCATTCGAGGAACTTGGTTTGTAAATGAAGGAAGTGATGGGTAGCATGGAAGCACTCAACACATTGCTTCCTATGGTACTAACAGCATCATGAATATTAATGAGCTGTTTTGTGCATATTATTTGAACTAGTGAGGTACCCGTGCTACGCACGGGTGGGAGGCCAGCATCAAACAGACAATGCAGAAACGGCGAATGCTAAAGCATGAAACCAATAAATTCCACATTCCTGTAGCACCTTCAGTCGTACGTCAGACATGGACAGCAAGTTCGTGAAGGACTTCCATGAAAAACGTACCCGTTTGCAAACAAACAGGTACGTGTGTTCCATACCCAAGTCAATGGCGAATCTGCATATGGCGATCCGCGAATTCACGTCCAGAAAGTAGAAACCGTCACGGCATTTCGTCATTCACTTGAACTCGATATCTCTTTTTTCATTCCAAACAGCATAACTCCAATCACAAATTAAATAACATTAATATAAAAAATAAACTTTTAACAACATTCGTGACATAAACAAATATTTAAATCCTGATGTGAAGTTCCGTACGGTTGGGTGAATACAATTATGAATTCAAAATCGTAATTGTATTCACTCAATTCCAATCATCAATTGATACTTTAACAAAACGATTAACACGATTAACGTTTAACAATTTAACATTACGATTGAATGACGGTTGTATTGGTATATTATCAAAACCGCGCATTGCGTAATCTGTCCACTTCCGCATTCGCGGCAGGTTCATAATTCTCATCAAAATCTAAACAGTATTTGTAGAATTTCAATAAAAGCCACATCACTGTTCATATCGGTAAATGTTATTCCATCGTGTTTGGAAAAACTGGAAAATTGGAAAAATTGGAAAAAAAATTGGAAAAACAACATAGCCTATTTTACTCCAAGGGGTCCCAGGAATACCCACCCAAAACATCGTTGCGATCGGTTCAGTCGTTTTTGCGGTACCTTCGAACGGACAGACGGACATTTGGTGAATTATAATAAGATTAATTTGTGGGATGACCTTTCGGGATAGATTAGGAATGTAAATAGATTTTCAACATGTTTGTTGTCATATAAAGGCGCAGTATTTAAAACAAGCTACATAATCATTATCAGAACTGGCTTATATCACATTACATTTTGTCGTAGTTCACGTCTCCTTAAAAAATATATAGGGGCAATGCCCCTTCACTAATCTGGTAGAACCAGGGAACCACTGGTAGGCGTGGATAACCCAAAAAATATGTAAAGTAGCTGAAGGTTTGAACAAACTTGTGAAAGCACCATGCAGAGATTATTCCTACCAAGTTGCATCAAAATTGGGTGAATACTTTTGAGAATAAGTCAAAAGTAGTGATTCCAGAATCGTAATGACCTTTGACTTTTAAAGTGACCTACTTAATATGCAATTATTTTGATGGGATTTGCAAGGCATCAGGAGGCCTTAGTCATCAGAAGTTCTACAAAGCTTGGTGAAAATAGCACTATTCGTTTTAGCATCTTGGGTGATGAAGGTTGTGGTCAAGTTTTATCGAAATTGTGTGTGTAGTTTCAGAGAAGAAGGTCCGAGTGTTTACATACTGTTTGACTGACTGACTGACTGATGGGCACCGTGTGATGCTTATACCTCAACTGAACTATATTCCAAGTGAGGTAAAAAATGAACATCTGACACATTGTGATACAAGCACTCCATGTTTATCCACCGAGCTTTGCAGCCATGATTAGCCCTTCTTGATTTTATCAACACAACATTAATCTTCATACAAATATTTGTATTTCCCCGGTGCTCTGATCGCACCTCGTTGACGACTTCTCCGCTCCAGATTCACCTTGCGACCATTTGATATCTGGGATTGAGAAATCTCCGATCGAGCTTCGAGGCACATGACTCAACCGGAACCCCGATCAGGGTGAGGGGAGCGCAGTATCGCTCTAGTCTTACCTCCCTTTTGCCTTCCCAGCCCACAAATTATTTCAGCAGTCCATCTGAGACACAAATGTCTGATCTCGCTCCCTGTAGCCCCTCTAATCCACACTGGCACCACCCCCATCCCGACAATGACAGCAATATTGGCGCGGCATTTTGGTGAGTGCCCAGTAACACTTCATTTATTTGTCCATTTGTGCATTTAATTTGTGAACTCAATTGATTTGTTTAATATTTGTCTCCAATTTGAGTTAAGCGAGGTTAAAGTTACATAAGGTTACCGAAAGTGTGCCCTTGAAATTCACCTCCCCCCTCCACAATTATAACACTATGTCGACGAGAATATCTCGTCGGCTTAGCGCTGCACTATGAACGCATCCACGACGTTGTGGAAACTTGCTTTACTGTTTCAAAATTAACGATTATACAATTTATTTCAGAAAATATCACACTTTGCAAACTTTTTTCATTTATGCAATCCAATGTCTTAAAACATAGATGAGTCAATTCTGAGTACCGAGTTGATTCTAAAGGGCCAGATTTCTGGGGAAAAAGGTATCGACTTGTACACCGAAAAATGCAGTAAATAGATTATATCGTTAAGACAATCATGTTTTTGGATCATTCTGCTGAATTGATTTCTGTTAAGATCATCCTCCCATCTACTTTCTGAACAATCCTCTCCAAGAAGTTCTGTCACTCAAGCTTTTGGGTCTCAGGATCTGCCATGATCTTTCCTGGGAAAACCACATTTCCAATCTGGCCTCCAAAGCCAGTTGCCGACTAGGCATCCCCCGTCGTGTGAAGTCCTTCCTTGGCACACCTG
Organism: Myxine glutinosa; assembly: GCF_964187855.1. Classification (NCBI taxonomy): domain Eukaryota; kingdom Metazoa; phylum Chordata; class Myxini; order Myxiniformes; family Myxinidae; genus Myxine; species Myxine glutinosa. The sequence goes on along the minus strand of NC_136264.1, from coordinate 79,077,396 downwards.
AGCTCCTCGCCACATACAAGGCTTTCATCCACAGCTCAATGGAATACTGCTCTCCCTTCTGGGCTGGTGCTCCTGCCTCACATCTAGCTCGTCTTCACGCTGTTGAAACCAAAGCTTTCAGAATCATTGGAATCTCCCGCGATGAAGCTAACTCCGAGGGCCTTTCACTGACTCACCGCAGGTAGGTAGGTAGGTGGCCTTTCTGTTTTCTACCGACTCCTCTCCGACCAAGCTCCCCCAGCTCTGTCTGTGCTCTGTCCTCCAAATATTCCGACAGGTCGCACAACATCTGCCAGCAACCCTCTTCTAGTGAAATTGCCAAAATCAAGACTCTATGCTCACCTTCACGCTCCCATTCCTCTTTTTTCCCGCCTCTGGAACAAACTTCCTCACTCTCTTCAATCCCATTCCTCCCTCCAGGTCTTTAAAACAGCTGTTCACCACCATTAACCCAGTCTTCCCCCATCCAAAACCTTGATCTCTTCTACCCCTGTTAATTCACCCCAGATCCACTTTTCTTTTTTGAAATCCCGACTTCTTTCTTTCCTGGAAGTTCTACCAGTGTCCATGTGTTTTATACCTTTCCCACCCCCCTCCGCCACCTTCCCATGCCTCCTCCCCCCAAGCCCTCTCCCTGCCACGGATCTTCCGTTATCCCTGTTCTCTGCAGTTGTACTTGTGTGCTTCCCTCTCTCTCCCCATCTTGTCTCCCGCTCCCTTTATTGTATGTTGTGTGTGTCCGTTTGTCCTTTTTTGTGATTCATGTTGGCTCTTTCACGAGCCTCGATCTTGTATACAAAAACAAAAAAATGGTGATAATATTTGTGATTTTCTATTCCGGTCTTCCGACTTTCTTCCGATTTCCGGTCCCTCGAGCGACGAGGCTTGCTTCGATCTCTCCACGGCATCAAAGTTTGAGTGTTTTCCTGTTCGTGTCTTTGTCAAATTTCCGCTGGGTATTTTGTTGTGTATGTGTTATTGTGTGTTTCTATTTGGTTTTGGTTTTGTAGTTGTTGCAAATTTGTGTGTAATTAGTCGTCTTTTTGTTCGCGCCTCGTGCGCGGCCTAGTCTCTCCAGGCTCCCCCGCCCCCCCCCCCCCCCCGTGTCAGTGTTTTGTGAATATGGGTTCTTTCCTTCATAGTATTTGCTTGTTTCTTTGATTTCCTTTTCTCCCCCCTACCTCTCATGGACATCTTACCCTTTGTCCAGCGTTTTGAAAACAGAACAAACGAATAAACAAACAAAATTTTTTTCTGTATTAATTCTTTCTCTCCTCCCGGACACGTGCTTGTTCGCTCTCCTCCTCGTCTCGACTTGTGCCACGCCCCCTATATCTCGTTTTTCTTCCACCTCTGCTCCTGCTTTCTCAAATCCACGTTCTCACTTAGAGACTTTTCCCAGATTGTTTTTCATGGTTTTGTTTAAATATTATTTAAATATGTTTAAACCGCAGCCGTGATGCTGATGCTGCCCTCCACCCCCCAGAATGTCCATGTCTTAAACGTTTCCCAGTGTGTACCCTGGATTAGAATAGGTACACCGTATCCCTGCATGTCGTAAGAGATGACTAAGAGGGTTGGCGTCAGGAAGGGCATCCGGCCATAAAAACATTGCCTCAAAAAGAGAACCATGACAATTACAACTACATATAGGCAGGGTACAGCCCGAAGTGGAGATCGGTTTCTGAGGTTTGGGACATGGAATGTAGGGACAATGACAGGGAGATCAGGAGAAGTGGTGGAAGTATTGGTCAGAAGAAGAGTGGACATATGTTGTGTGCAAGAGATGAGATGGAAGGGAAGTGGTGTGAGAATGGTGAAGGGTAGGCAGGGACAGAAATACAAGTTTATGTGGCAAGGGTGCCTGGAGGGCGTGAATGGTGTTGGTGTCCTGTTTTCTGAGGAGTTTGTAGACAGTGTGGTGAGTGTGACTAGAGTGAGTGATAGGTTGATGATGGTGAAAATGATGATTGGAAAGCTCTTGGTGAACGTCATCTCGGGATATGCTCCGCAGGTTGGTCGGAGCGATGAAGAGAAGGACAAGTTCTGGTGTGCGATAGAGAAGCTGATGGAAAACGTGAAAGATGAGGAAGTTGTTGTGGTAGGAGGAGACCTAAATGGACATGTGGGAAGGAGTATGGATGGTTTTGACGGAGTTCATGGGGGTTACGGATATGGTGTGAGAAATGGAGAAGGTGAAAGGATTTTGGAGTTTGCTGATGGAGCTGATTTGTTGATTTGTAATACTCAGTTCCAGAAAGAGGATAATAAGCATGTTACATACACGTCAGGTGGGTCAACGACAACCGTTGACTACCTGATGGTGCGTAGGCGAGATAGGGGGCACCTCCGGGACACAAAGGTGATCCCGAGGGAGGAGGCTGTTTCACAGCACCACTTGGTTGTCTGCGACATAAGGGTGAAAGGTGCGAGGAGAGCTCGGTGGGTGAAGTACCAACCGAGAATGAAGGTGTGGAGGTTGAAAGAGGTGACAGTAAGGGAGGCATTAAAAGAGAGGCTGAGTAGGGTCGAGGATGATGTGGTTGAGCTTGAAAGTGGTTGGTTGTCAATGAAAGATAGTCTGTTGGGAGCCGTTGGTGAGGTATGTGGATGGACAAAAGGACCACCGAGGCACTCGGAAATATGGTGGTGGGATGATGAAGTTGGAAAGAGGATTGACGAGAAGAGGAAGAAGTTCAAGGAGTGGCAGAAGGCGAAGGGTACGGGAGCAGAAACAGCAGAGCATGAAAGTTATAAGGCAGCCAGGAAGGCTGCAAAGAAAGAGATAGCAAAGGTGCAGGAGGCATGTAGGAAAATGTTCGGAGAACGCTTGGATTCGGAAGAGGGTCAGAAAGCAGTATTCAGGATTGCAAAGCAGATAGCGACAGAGAGGTGTGATGTGATGGGGGTGAGTTGCTTGAAGGATGAAGTGGGACAAATCGTTGTCGACCCAGATGGAATTAAAGGAAGATGGAAAAGATATATGGAAATGCTGTTGAATACAGAGAATGAATGGGATGGCAACATAGAGAGTAACCCAGTTTTAGGACTGGCAGAGAAGATAACTGAGAAAGAAGTTGAGGAAGCGATAAAAGCAATGAAGGGTAGAAAAGCGGGATGGGCCGACGGGAGTTGTGGGAGATATGTTGAAGGCAGCAGGAAGTTGGGGTGTGAAGAGAATGACAGAGATCTGTAATCTGGTGGTGAAAGAAGGCCGCATTCCAGTGGTTTGGGAACTGAGTACCCTCGTCCCTCTATACAAGGGGAAAGGTGACCCTCTGGAGTGTGGCTCGTACCGAGCGATAAAGTTATTGGAGCATGGAATGAAGGTATTGGAAAGGGTGTTGGAGAGGAGGATAAGGAAGAAAGTGAAGATCGACGAAATGCAGTTTAGATTTATGCCAGGAAGAGGAACGACAGACGCGCTTTTCATTGTGAGGCAGTTGCAGGAGAAGTACATGGAGAAGAGGAAGAAGTTGTTTCTTGGGTTTGTTGATCTGGAGAAAGCATTCGATAGGGTTCCATGCAAAGTATTGACATGGGCATTGAGGAAGTTAGGAGTGGAGGAATGGTTGATCAGAGTAGTGATGGCAATGTACAAAAGAGCGCGCACAGCTGGAAGGACGAAGGATGGGAACAGTGGTGAGTTTGAGGTGAAGGTGGGAGTGCATCAGGGGTCGGTACTAAGTCCACTACTATTTGTAGCTGTGATGGAGGTGCTGGCTCAGAACGTAAAGGAGGGTTTACAGTGGGAGTTGTTGTATGCAGTTGACCTGGTGTTGATTGCGGAAAGTATGTATGGACTGAAGGAAAAGATGAACAAGTGGAAGGAATGTATGGAGACAAAAGGTCTGAAGGTGAATATCGGAAAGACGAAGGTGATGGCAAGTGGTAAAGCATGTGGTGAGGTGGAAAGAACTGGGAAGTGGCCCTGTGCTGTGCGTAGGAAGGGTGTCGGAGTGAACTCCATTCAATGTACAATGTGTGCCGAGTGGGTTCATCAAAAATGTAGTGGTCTGAGAGGGTCATTAACCAGTGTGGCAGCTACATTCAAATGTAAGGTGTGCACAGAGGGAGCTGCAGATGGAAGAAATGTTGAGTTGGATCTTGGAGACGGCGTGAAGCTGGAAAGTGTGAAAACATTTTGCTACCTCGGAGACATGCTCAATGGAGAAGGTGGATCAGACTCGGCAACGGTTGCTGGAGTGAGATGTGCATGGAAGAAGTTTCGGGAACTGAGTGGCGTGCTGATGATGAGGGGAGTGTCGTTGAAGCTGAAGGGAAAGGTGTATGCTGCATGTGTGAGAAGTGTTATGATTTATGGGAGCGAGACATGGGTAATGAACGTAGAGCAGCAACGAAGGCTGGAAAGGGTGGAAATGCGAATGGTTCGACGGATGTGCGGAGTATCGTGGAGAGAGAGGAAGACAAATGATGAATTGCGAAAGATGATGGGAATAGAGCCTGTGATTGATGCTGTGAAGAGGAACAGGTTGAGATGGTTTGGTCATGTGTTGAGGAAGGATGAAAGTGACTGGTTGAGAAGAGTGATGGAAATGAATGTAGAAGGAAGTAGAGGACGGGGAAGACCGAGAAAGACTTGGCGAAAGATGGTGGAAGAAGAAATGCGGGCAAGGGGGTTAACAAGGAGAGATGCAGAAAATAGGGCAAAATGGAGAAGATCGTCATGGGGACCGCAAGGCTAACCCCCGCTCTAGTAGGGAAAATGGCCTTTAAAATGCATGTTGTTGTTTGTATTTGTGATTTTCTATTCTGCTCTCAGAAAATAAAATTATCCATGATGGTGTAAAAAGGATAGGAATTTCTACACCTTGGCAGAAATTAAATTCACATGCTGTATGATGTTTTCAGTGAGGGAATAGTATGATGGGTACAGGAAGAGAAGGTTTAGAGACCTTAGCCTTTTCTGCAAGGGAGAATTGAGCCAGTCAGCATTAGCAAGAGCAGTGTCCATTGTGACTCCATCCTTCAGAAGTGAAGGAAACAGATGAGGAGCATGTGCCAGAAGCAGACTTGACCAACTGCCACCAAACTTTTGTGGATTGCGAAAGGCCAATGCGTTCAGACTTGAAGCGGGCCCGATACTTAGTTCTGACGCATCTGAGAACGCTTGAGGGTAAACAGTCGTAATGGTTATGTGCTTTGTGGAGCGACTATATCAATGTGGTTGGCTCATTTCCAGGAGGAAAAAAAAGATAAGGCAAAATAATCAGAGTCGTTTGTTGAAAATTTAGTGCCAAATAATGTCATACCGCAAAAGATAAAAACACAGCTCATTTTACAAATGTGCTTAGTAAAGCATATTTCCAAAAATGACCATCATTTTCATTAATACACATGGCAAATAGCTATGCATGAAAACGAAATGCTTAGTTTTCAATGGAAATGCGGTGAGCATAAAAACTTAACTCATTGGTGAAAATATTACAAATCCTTAAAGCAAATTTATAAAAAAGATTTGACTGATTGAACACCAAAGAGAGGTGGTATTTCAGTATTTCAGAGGCAGAGTAAAGAGGATTGAAAGAAAGAAGTCGGTATTTCAAAAAAAAAGTGGCAATAGGAAGTTAAACATACCCAGCGATCCAGCACGTATCCAAGAGATACATCGGCAATAGGAAGTAAACAAGACACTTCCACAATGAAAAACTTGTGCATGTAATAATAAATACTCCTGCAATAAATCCCAACTACCCGCTCAATAACCAACAGGTACGTGATTACTATGAAAGCTTCTGTGGAGTACGACATAGTCTTAATACAAAACAAGGCTTTGTTGAAGCTTCATATACACCCAAATTGGCCTTTGTTCTTTGTTGTATGTTCTGCAAGACAATTTTTGACAGGTAAAGTTTTATAATTCCCAGTGTCAGACACCAATTTAAAGCTTCATAATTTCCAAAAATAAAGCTTATTCATTAAACTTATTCAATAAAACTGGCCGAATGACAACTTGAGACTTTGAATTGCATTTATTTTTCTGTGATGTTGAAACTCTGCCAATACCTTTTATTATATTTACATTTCGATAAAAGTTAAAGAAAAAAAACCCTGCAATTAATGGCGAGGAAAAAGAAAATCAACACTTTGGATTTTTTTTTTTTGCAAAGTAATACAACTCGAACCACATGCTACATAAATGAAAACCTTAGTCCTCTGCTGTGTGTAAAGTGTGTGTAGAGAATGTACTTCATTCACACAGATGATCGCTACCAGCCTGCTTGCATTGGGACATGAAGCATGTAACTGCAATTCAACAACGTAACTAACTAAACAGTCGCAAACACCAATAAATTATAACCCCATATGCATTCCATCAACACAATTAAATGCAGACATGGATCAGCATCCCCACTTCCTCCTCAGTGATGACCAGAGGCTTAAACAAAAGTCTTTTTGACCAGAAGCTTAAACAACAAACAAAAGTGGCACCAACCAGAGTAGTGTAATAATGTTGCTTCTGGGACACCTCCGTTTAACATGGGAAATCCCTATCTAATGTCATTTACCCCCTTGTCTTTTTCAAAAATCATAAACACCTCTATTTCTCCCACCCTCATCTTTATGAAACTTTTGTCTGTAGTACCTATCCTTAATGTTGTTCATTAGACCACTCAAACACTACAAATATTTGTTTTCTCTTATAGACCTATCATCCTTCTTCTACATATCATCTGGCAGATTAATCTTTGACCCATTCACTTCCATATTGCCCCTAAAGACCTCTATTTCTCTCACCCTGTTCTTTACGAACCTTCTAACCTTTTGACATGCTATCCTTATTCATTAGACCACTTAAACACCTGTGATCCTTCTGACCTTATGAACCTTTTAACCTTTTACTCTTAATATCATCTGGTGAATATAACCCACTCAAACAACGACCCTACAAATATTTGTTTATGCGTGGGAAATAATTTAATTCTCTTGCCACTCTCTTCACCATCTAATATATTAACAAAAAATATGTTTGAGTTTGGTTCTTTATTAAGATATTTTAACTGAGCTAAGATAAAATGGTAAACCTCCCTCAATGTTCTTGTTTGAGCGCCTCCAGTGCCACACACTTTTTGGTAGGCTCTGCCCACTTTTTGTTAAGCTCCGTCCACTTTTTGGTAATCCACGCCCACTTTTTGTTAAGCCACGCCCACCTTTCTACTAAGTCCCGCCCACTTTTTGTTAAGCCACGCCCATTTTTAAATAGGGCCCGCCCACTTTTTGTTAAAGCCACGCCCACTTTTTGCGATGTCCCGCCCCCTTTGCTAAGCTCCGCCCACTTTTGCTAAGTCCCACCCACTTTATAAACTCTTCAGCATTGTATCATTTCCAGGTAAAACATTACATCATTTTCGGGGAATTTCCATCACATCATTTCCAGTTAAGACACGCCCAGGGAATTTCCACAGGAAATGACACACACCCAGCCCTTCTTATAAAAGGCACCGACCACACAGGCTTTTTCAAACACGCTTTCTGCTTCACTTGAGAATGGACTCCTATGCCGAAATGGAATGGGATAACTTTGCTATTCCTTGGAGTCCTACTACCTGTGTAGAACTCAACCTTCAGATTGATGAACTGGACTCGAACCTCTTATCAATGGAGGTAAGTTTGTTTATTTATTTATTTATTTATTTAATTTTTTTTTTTTTTTTTTTTTTTTAGATGAGACTCATGTAAGAGTTAACAAAGTTTATTTTAATATTCATAGAGCTTGATTTATACAAATAAAAATATTGTATTAAATTAATACATTGTTATTTTCTTTCACAGGAAATTGTATCTGAGATACGAAATGAAAATTCTGCTTTTAACACAACTTGGGATGAAGTTATTTTTTTGTTTGAAGACATTTTGAACAACCAAGACCCCCAGAACGAGTTCTACCTTGATGACCCAGCCAAAGAGTTATACCTTGGAGATCCACAAAATCCTGAAAAAGAGTTTTACCATGATGATACTTGTTGTGAGTTATCAAAACAAAACCCACTGAACAAGTTCTACCTTGATGAGCCAGAATACAAGTCATACATTGGAGACCCACAAATTTCTGAAAATTGGGAAAGGGGAGTTCTCCCTGATGGTCCGCAGTTATACTATGTGAGACACATCATAGAAACCCTAAAAAATTGGGCAAGGAGAGTTCTCCCTGATGGTCCGCAGTTATACTATGTGAGACACATCATAGAAACCCTAAAAAATTGGGCAAGGAGAGTTCTCCCTGATGGTCCGCAGTTATACTATGTGAGACACATCATAGAAACCCTAAAAAATTGGGCAAGGAGAGTTCTCCCTGATGGTCCGCAGTTATACTATGTGAGACACATCATAGAAACCCTAAAAAATTGTGAAATGGGAATTCTCCCTGATGGTCCGCAGTTATACTATGTGAGACACATCATAGAAACCCTAAAAAATTGGGAAAGGGAAGTTTTCCCTGATGGTCCGCAGTTATACTATGTGAGACTTATCACGGAAACCCCCAATATTTCTGAAAATTGTGGTTTTACCTTGGGGACTTGGAAAGATGGTTATATTTTTGGAGACTCGGAATGGGGGTTTTGTTTTGATGACTCGGAATGTGATACCTATCTTGGAGGCTCAACAGGAATGTGGTTATACCTTGGGAACTTGGAAAGTTGGTTTTATTTTGGAGACTCTACCTGTGGGGTTCCTCTTGGAGACTCTTTGGATTCTAAAGCAATGAACAATGTTCTTTATTTAATGACGCTTGATTTAAGCAATATCAAGAAAGTTCGAGGAAGAAAATGCTGGAAAATTCTTTCTTCCCATTTCTACTTCTTCAAACTTAAAAGCCTTGAAAGACAGAATTGGAGGAAGAGGAAAAAAAAAAAAAGAAATACGTATTTAAAAAAGAAGAAAAGAAAGATTATGTTAGGGTTTGGGTGGGATTTTGAATGTGAGGGTTAGGGATGGGGTTGGGTTAGGGTTGGGATTTTGAATGTGAGGGTTAGGGTTGGGGTTGGGTTAGGGATGGGGTTGGGTTAGGGATGGGGTTGGGTTAGGGATGGGTTGGGTTAGGGTTGGGATTTTGAATGTGAGGGTTAGGGTTGGGGTTGGGTTAGGGATGGGATTGGGTTAGGGTTGGGATTTTGAATGTGAGGGTTAGGGATGGGTTGGGTTAGGGATGGGGTTGGGTTAGGGATGGGGTTGGGTTAGGGTTGGGGTTGGGTTAGGGATGGGGTTGGGTTAGGGATGGGGTTGGGTTAGGGATGGGGTTGGGTTAGGGATGGGGTTGGGTTAGGGATGGGGTTGGGTTAGGGATGGGTTGGGTTAGGGATGGGTTTGGGTTAGGGATGGGGTTGGGTTAGGGCTTGGGTTGGGTTAGGGTTTGTATATTATTATGACTCACTCGCACATACACACACACACAAAAGTTAAGCCCCAACTAAAAAGTTGTGGGATTCTGTGTTTGGGGTTCACAGATTTAAAAACGTATCCCCATTATACACACACAAAAGTTAAGCCCCAACTAAAAAGTTGTGGGATTCTGTGTTTGGGGTTCACAGATTTAAAAACGTATCCCCATTATACACACACAAAAGTTAAGCCCCAACTAAAAAGTTGTGGGATTCTGTGTTTGGGGTTCACAGATTTAAAAACGTATCCCCATTATACACACACAAAAGTTAAGCCCCAACTAAAAAGTTGTGGGATTCTGTGTTTGGGGTTCACAGATTTAAAAACGTATCCCCATTATACACACACAAAAGTTAAGCCCCAACTAAAAAGTTGTGGGATTCTGTGTTTGGGGTTCACAGATTTAAAAACGTATCCCCATTATACACACACAAAAGTTAAGCCCCAACTAAAAAGTTGTGGGATTCTGTGTTTGGGGTTCACAGATTTAAAAACGTATCCCCATTATACACACACAAAAGTTAAGCCCCAACTAAAAAGTTGTGGGATTCTGTGTTTGGGGTTCACAGATTTAAAAACGTATCCCCATTACATTTTATTTATTTATTTATTATTTTCAAGGGTATTAGCTGCTTACTTGTGTTTTTTGTAATTCTTGTGAGTAAAATGAACCCAAGATTTCTTCTCCATTTAAATCATATAATTTGTAGGTCCAAGGGACTGTATCCATTACATCAATGATTTTAAATAATTCACGAGTCCATTTTTGTGTATAACCTTTCTCAAAATGACTTTTCCATTTGTATATTCTTACAATATCACCAACTTTAAACTTGGGCTTTCTCAAATTAATCTCCTTTTCATATTCTAATTTTGTAAATGTTTCTGATGGTTTTGATTGTGTTGATGAATGAACTGTATTATTGTAATTATCTACAATATCCTGAATTAAATACACCCATTTTTGAGAACCGAGTTGTGTGAATTTTTTATATAATTTCTCTTTTAAAGTACGATTAAAACGCTCAATAACAACTGCCTTTCCTTCATTAAAGGTGCTGTATAATTTAATACCCTTCCCCTTAAGAAATTTCATGAATATTTTGTTATAGAACTCTGTTCCCTCATCAGTCCATAACTTCTTTGGTTTCCTTTTATCCCGATCAAATATTAGCTTAAAGGCTAACATTAAAGTATCACCCCTTTTATTTTTTAAAGGGACAACCCAGGCAAATCTACTCCTCAAATCAATAACGGTTAAAGCATACCTGTATCCCCTGTCATTATTCAATTCAATTAAATCAGCGGACCATATGTGGTCAGTGTATTTAGAATAAACCTTCCTTCTTTTAAACTTTGTGATTATAGGTTTGTGTAATTCTTCAGCCAAAAGCTCCTCAGTCTTGATGACATCATTAGAGCCTAATAGTTTTTTGAGGAATAACCAAGACCAAGTTTCAATTTAGCATTTATCAAATTTCTCACAATAAACCTATCAACTTTCTCTCTCAACGTTGGATTTTGTATCAAAGACAAATTATACAACATTTCGCTGTCGGCTTTATGTTTTTCAGTCAACGTAGTGGTTTTCCCATAAGCAATATCATGCTTCATACACACTTCGTCAACCCTATTTGTAGGTTTAGACCAAGGTTTAGGATTGTCAGCCTCATCTAATCTTTTATCCAAGTTTGTTCCTGGACCACAGAAAGAATACCCTGGAAGGTGTAATTCCCCTGGAATTCCAGTTGTTGTAAATTTACTTCCTGACAGAAACTTTTGTATGTCTCCTCCTCTTTTAGGAGAGATGAATTGGCACTTTTTAGAGCCACATACTTGACATATTCCTTTTTGATAAACTCTATTATTTTTAGCTTTAACATAAGAGATATTTTTAGATTTAGTTTTCTTTTTACATTTGAGACAATAACTCATATTTATTTATCAGAAAAATTCCGACAGAGTATCAAAACCTTTTTGGTTTTCAACATATACATTTCAATCTTTATTTTTAAAACATAAAGAATCCTAAGGAATGCCTTCACTCTCTCCTCCATTTATTTACAAATAAAAACTAACTAAAGTCAATGACACCAACATCATCAATCACATAATCTTTTCCTTCTTCTTCTTCTTCTTCTTCACCACTTTCTCGTTTAAATCTCCTCCCTGAAATTGAAGACATTGACGTTCTTATTTTTGAAACCATTATCTTCATAAGAGTTGTTAATTCTTTAATTTCCTCTTCGGTGCGTTGAGATTGATTTATTTGCTTTAATACACTCAATCTTTTATGAATCTCAGTGATTTCCATCTTTTTATATTTTTCCTCCCTCTCTCTTTGCTCCCTCTCCTCCTCCTCCATTTTCTCCCTCTCCTCCTTCTCCTTTTTCTCCCTTTTCTCCCTTTCCTCCTTCTCCCTTTTCTCCCTTTCCTCCTTCTCCTTTTTCTCCCTCTCCTCCTTCTCCTCCTTTTTCTCCCTCTCCTCCTTCTCCTCCCTCTCCCTTTCCTCCTTCTCCTTTTTCTCTCTTTCCTCCTTCTCTTCTTCAACTCCTTCCTCATCCCTTGCTACCCTTGAGTTTGAACCCCAAAGAATATTATACATATACTCATCTGGATTTTGAGATATTCTTGTAACTATAATTATTTTTCTCATAATAGGATACCAATAAGATTTGTTGACGATTTCTAAAAGAGTTTTATATTTCATAACTTTGAGAAGTTCATTTTTATTTAATATTTTAAACAAGTCTCTATTTGTGGGTTTAACAATATCAGTATAAGGCCAGTTTTTTATGACAAAATTCCCATGTATATGCTCCAAATCATAAGGTATTGTTATGAATTTGGTAATGCAACATCTAGAGCTAGGTAGATCTGAATAGGTAGGTATTCGGCTGTCGTGACAGGGACTCTACATGTAATAAGTTCTTGATGTTTAGGCGGTTGTCGGGGTAAGATGTATGAGTGTGGATCTACCTGGAGATTCGAGTGTTAAATAGTGAGGGGTTAAAGGTAACGCCCCTGTGAGTCTCACCTAGTAATCAAACCTTTGTCCTTTATGGCACTGCAAACCACATAAACATTAGTTAGGTCCTTAGCGCAACATTAAATAATCCCCCTTTCCCTGACAAGGACTTCGTAATAAATTGACAGGAAACCAGGTCAAAAACACCGCCACGATTGGCCGCCACCGTGTACACCTCCAAAGGCCTACAAACCTGGCCGGCACGTGTTATGCCAGGACCGCAGGGTCGCGTAACGGGGGAGATGTCAGGAGTCGCGGGAGGCTTTGATTGGCTGAGGAGTGCGCAATGTGACGTCATCGGCCACCAATATAGGCGACGGTCGGACGCCATTTCAAGAGTTGAGTTGAGTTCGTGGCAGGCACTGGGAGACGCAGGCAGGCACCAGAGAGTTGAGCGGTGGTGGAGAGTTGGAGAGGACACGCCATTCCAGTCGCAGTTCGAGTGCAGTTCGGGTTGTAGGGAGTCGCAGGAGACACACGAGAGCACACCCAGTTGGCACTGAGCAGTTCGTTGGCACTTGGCTGCCAGCACTCCCGCGTCGAGTCGAGTGGAGTTGAAAGGAGTTCTTCCTGTCCCTGGTCAAGTGGAGCCGCTGGCCTGCGTCGGACGCGTGGTGCTTGGAGCGAGGGGCCTCGTGGTGTGCGATCGGGCCGGAAGGAGCGGTGCTGGACACCAACAATACAAGACGACAAAGACAGATAAGCCCGATCTCCGCGTATATTTTGAACGACGGGACGTGTTATTTTCGTAATTAATCTCCCTCGTTTGTGTTTGCTGTCAGTCGCGTGGGGACGTCCCGATTTAGGTTTATTAGAGTTATTAGATTTACCGGCGGGCTTTTTCACTGGCTTTACTTTTCCTAATAAACCCTTATATTACTTTTTGTACATAATATCTGAACGCAGTTTTCCTGGGTGTTTGATTTTGGTAGATAAGGTTGCGGAGCCTTCGCTGCGCCCCGCCATTCCGCGCGTTGGTGTTGAACTTGAGTCCGCCATTGAGTGTTCGCCTCGGGAGTTAAAGTCTCGCAAATCGGTCATCCGTAACTGTGGTGTTAATCACGGTTACGCGACAAGTGGTGTCAGGAGTGTAGGATTTGAACCCGTCGGACAAATTTTTTTTGTCCGCGGCGAGACATCGACACGGTCGGGCGTACATTGCGTCCGACGTTCGAACGCAAAATTTGTATAGGCGAGGCGGAGAAATTTAATAATCAATTGGGCATACGGAGCGCGATATCGCGTCTTCGTCAAATTTAAATTGTGTTTTTGGTATTAAAATAAATACGCGCGCGGGAAACAACCTTCCGAAAGGCGGATGTCGGAGGTCGACGAAATGGAGGTGCGCAGCGAGGCCTCCGTCAGCGTCGGGAGTGAGCCGGAAATGGGGGATAAGGAGGATAGCGTTGGAACTTTCCCCGCCGCTGGGACGGCCCCGATAGATCTCCAGACCATAGTAAATTTACTAAAAGACATGAGGGCTCAGAGGGAGCGATTGGAGAACCAAATGGAGGTAATGAGGGACGAAGCGAGGGCTCGGAGTGAAAAATTGGGGGCACAGGAGAAGCCAAAGGTGGCAAAAATTGAATCGGAACGGGGGGAAGCTAGATTGGGAACAGGAGAGAGTACGGCCCATGCAGATGTGCACGGGGCTCAGGAGCCGGGAATGGCAAAATTGGGAATTGCACAGGGAATGGCAATTGAAGTAAATGGGGAGACCGCAGGTCCACAGGTGGATGGGGAATGTCCACAGGTGGATGGGGAATGTCCACAGGTGGATGGGGAATGTCCACAGGTGGATGGGGAATGTGTACAGGTAGAGGGGGAATGCCTGCAGGTAAACGTGGAGAGTCCACAGGTGAGCGGGGAAGGAAATTTGGAATGTGAGAGTTGTAATGGGGAATGTTTCCCACATTCTGGCCTGGTTGTTTATCGGGACCGTGTGGATGTCACAACACCCCAACCGGGGGATGAATTTGGAATTGTGCAGCACCAGGGCGGTGGTGCGGAGCAAGAGGGGGTAGAGTTTTTGGGGGTCCATGCGATAGAGCCGGACCGGGTATTTATTGGGGATATTGATCAAAGCCTGGCGGGGCCAGGAATGATTTCTAATGATGAGGATGAGTTGATCCAGCGGCTGGAGACCTGTGACAGTCCCATGGAGGTAGAGCTTGTTCAGGCCCAAAGGAGTCTGGGGGAAGAGGTGAGTTGGTCCAAGGAGGTGGTTGGAATGACCGAGGGGACGCTCACTGTACACTGCTATTTGGAAACCGAGGCTCCAAAATTGGACAACCAGTTGGGGGAGTGTGTTGGCTCCGGGCTGGATTTGGATCTTGGAGGATCGGGAGATAGAGCTTCTGGAGATTTGGTCCCTGTAGGGAATTTGGATCAACTGCAGGGAGGGGCAGAACAACCGGTGGTAGAGGTTGTTCCCTGCAGCTGCGGTTTGGCGGTGGGAATGAAAATTTGTAAAATAAAATTTAAAATAAAATTACAATGGGAACTTGATTTGGAGCAGCCATGGTTGGGATTGGTCCCCGGGCTGCGGGATTTGGACATGGGGAGGTCATGGGTGATGGCCTCGGGCAAAAGTTGCCCCCTTCAAAATTTGGGTATGCCGGCCAGCTGGGGGGCTGTGATGGCGAGATTTGGACGTGGGGTCCAGCCTTGGGTGTCGAGGTACGACCTGGGTCCCACGGGGGGTCTGGTGGAGTGTGGCGTCCCTTGTCCGTCGGGGCGCCGTCCGAGCTGGTGGCTCGGGCCGGCAGGGTCACCGGACCCTGGTGGGGGTTAAGACCTCCAGGGAGGTCCGAGGTGGTTTCTCAAGCCTGGGATGGCAAATATTGAGGACCACTGGGGGGAGGTGTTGTGGGTCGCGCTTTGGTGGTGGCACCGCAGATGGCCAGCTTGGGACTGATGTGGTGACCACCCGGGCATGCGGCCTGGCACTCTCCTCCAGGGACTCTGGGACAACCAGCATGTGGTGACCTGGCATGGTGGTTGGTCTATGGACGCGGGTCAAACCGAATGGACAGGGATGGAGATAGCCTGCCGGACAACCATTGGGGCATCTGTGGAACGTGATGGTGTGAGCGACCTTCCACAGATGCTCCGTTGTGATTTATGGACTCTCGGGTTGGGAAGAGAGCCATGGGGATGTGAATCGGGAGATGTGTAACGCGCCGAGCATATGGGCCATGCTCGGCTGGCATGTGTATGGCAAAGCATCCTTCTTTGGTGAGGTGAGTGAAATGTGACAAATGGTTGGCATGGGTAATCTGTGGGTTAGATGGAAATTTAAGGGTGGATTTAGAAATGCCATGGTGGACACTGTACAGTGACGCCATTATTGATCCAGGTGTGTAGACCAAAGTGTTGGAGGCTGTGATGAAATTAATAGGGTAGCAAGACACAGCTTTCATCTGGTTGCGGGGGCAACTGTGCTGATATTTGGGACGCGGGATGTTGGGGATGTAGTTGTGTAGCCTGAGGGTCAACGTGGTGCCGTGCGTGTCCGAGGTGTGTGGACCATGTCTTCTGGGTGGGTCTCCTGGTGGAGCATGGCTGTTGACTGGACCTTGGTGTGGTCAAGTGTGGGTGAGCACTGGGGGGGGGCTGCAGTTCTGTAGTCGGACTGGGGGATGATGGGGAGGTGCAGGGGACGTGGCTGTAGGGATGCCACGCACTGCGACCGTGCCCCCCAGGGCCGAGGTTGTGTGTGCGGTAGTGTGTGTTGTGGCAGCAAGTGCTCACCACATTGGCCAGCTGGGGCTGCTGCAGCTGTGTTCCTCGCAGGGGGGCCGAAGGATGGATGGTGGGTCGCACCCTTATGGACACCCATGGGCCATGTTGGCGTTTTGACTGCTCACCTTGTCCCGGTGACCCTTGCACGGTAGAGGTGCAGAGCTGTCGTGGCCACAGGTAGTTGTGTAGTGATGATCACCGTTGGATGCGGATCCACATACCTGCCAGTGTAGTGGGGACAAAAGAGAAATTTGGAAGTATTTGGTAGGCCCAATGTGAAATTTTGGGAATTGTATGGGTGGATGGCACTCTTGAACCTGACCAACCTGCAACTACCTGCACTTGAGGTGAGTGTTTTGAGGAGTACTGTCCCAGGCTTCAGGACTTGCTTTGGAAATTGGGGACATGTAAATTGGAGTTGGGAGGCGGGTGAGAGTGATGACATGGCCGGTGAGGGGATGGAATGGGAGCCACAGTGTCTTGTGGGTGGCGTATGTTTTTGTATTGTGGTTATGTGTTTTGATGTGGTCGTGAGAGTGGAACCTGGAGAGTGTGTGATGATTATTGGAGATAATGAGGGATGATAATTGTGCTTTTGGAAATGTACTTTTGGGAAGATGTGATGGTTTAAATGTGAACTGGGGGGATTTCACATGTAGCAGGCCATGGCAAGCCTTGTAACACCTTTTACACCATCTATGAATTGTACTGAATTGTGCTGAGTTGTGTGGAGAATTGAATGGCAGCGGGGGAGGAAGTGTGTTTTGGGGTCTTGTGGGTGGGGAAGGTGTGTGTGTCCGCAGGTACAGAGCAAGCTCTGAGGAGCGATGCCTGCGGGCCCCCCTCTGCGGCAATTACCCCTGGCAGCCGGTGGTAACTGGAAATTGGAGCTCGTCGGTGGAGGGTCTGGTTGGGCGCCGCGGGGTGAGGAAGTCCCCCGGTGACCCGTGTTGCTGCGCGAAAGCAGGAGGCAAAGGAGCCTGGTGTGTGTGGAGACCCTCACCGGCGAGGTAACGGCGGAAAGGGGCTGTTGGGCTGTCATGGGGCCAAGAGGTAAAGGGGGGGGGGCAATGAATTTGTAAGTCGGTTGACTTGTTTTTGGGACTGCGGGCACCACAGCCTGATGCGCCCCCACCATCTTTTGTGCGGTACCTCCCCGCTGCCTAGTTGAGGAATGCACACACACGTGAATGACATCAATGCCATGGTCCTGCAAGGGGTGTATTGGGAATAAGTGCTTTGTTGATTTTTGAAATGCCTTGATGACCTATGGAATGAGAATGAGTGGTTAAGGGGTCTGTGTTGCATGAATGTGGGCGAAATCCACCGAGCCGTGTCACTCACCTGTAACATCTGGACAGGGCCCGTGGAAATTTAGGGGGGATGCATTGGGGATGGCCCCGCAGGTAAGGTTGAGTCTTGTGGCATCCACCGGGGGACGCGGTCTGTAGACCGGGGTATGTACAAAGGTTAGAGTTTTGAGTTTTGGAAAGATGGTTAAGTTTTGTGGTTAAGTTAGTGTTGTGTGTTGTTGTTTCCTCCCTCCACAGGAACAGCGAAGAAGATGTACATACTTGCATGATGGTTAAGGGGTTCAGCATGTTAAGGAAGTGTAGGTAGGTAGTCCGACTCACTTCCCACAGCCCTTCCTGATTTATTTCGTAGGTTAATTAAGTGTGTGACAGTAAGTGTTAAGGCTGGAATGGTAGCCCTGCGGTGAACCTTGCAGGAGCTACGGTTCCAGGGGGGGGGCTGTGTTATGAATTTGGTAATGCAACATCTAGAGCTAGGTAGATCTGAATAGGTAGGTATTCGGCTGTCGTGACAGGGACTCTACATGTAATAAGTTCTTGATGTTTAGGCGGTTGTCGGGGTAAGATGTATGAGTGTGGATCTACCTGGAGATTCGAGTGTTAAATAGTGAGGGGTTAAAGGTAACGCCCCTGTGAGTCTCACCTAGTAATCAAACCTTTGTCCTTTATGGCACTGCAAACCACATAAACATTAGTTAGGTCCTTAGCGCAACATTAAATAATCCCCCTTTCCCTGACAAGGACTTCGTAATAAATTGACAGGAAACCAGGTCAAAAACACCGCCACGATTGGCCGCCACCGTGTACACCTCCAAAGGCCTACAAACCTGGCCGGCACGTGTTATGCCAGGACCGCAGGGTCGCGTAACGGGGGAGATGTCAGGAGTCGCGGGAGGCTTTGATTGGCTGAGGAGTGCGCAATGTGACGTCATCGGCCACCAATATAGGCGACGGTCGGACGCCATTTCAAGAGTTGAGTTGAGTTCGTGGCAGGCACTGGGAGACGCAGGCAGGCACCAGAGAGTTGAGCGGTGGTGGAGAGTTGGAGAGGACACGCCATTCCAGTCGCAGTTCGAGTGCAGTTCGGGTTGTAGGGAGTCGCAGGAGACACACGAGAGCACACCCAGTTGGCACTGAGCAGTTCGTTGGCACTTGGCTGCCAGCACTCCCGCGTCGAGTCGAGTGGAGTTGAAAGGAGTTCTTCCTGTCCCTGGTCAAGTGGAGCCGCTGGCCTGCGTCGGACGCGTGGTGCTTGGAGCGAGGGGCCTCGTGGTGTGCGATCGGGCCGGAAGGAGCGGTGCTGGACACCAACAATACAAGACGACAAAGACAGATAAGCCCGATCTCCGCGTATATTTTGAACGACGGGACGTGTTATTTTCGTAATTAATCTCCCTCGTTTGTGTTTGCTGTCAGTCGCGTGGGGACGTCCCGATTTAGGTTTATTAGAGTTATTAGATTTACCGGCGGGCTTTTTCACTGGCTTTACTTTTCCTAATAAACCCTTATATTACTTTTTGTACATAATATCTGAACGCAGTTTTCCTGGGTGTTTGATTTTGGTAGATAAGGTTGCGGAGCCTTCGCTGCGCCCCGCCATTCCGCGCGTTGGTGTTGAACTTGAGTCCGCCATTGAGTGTTCGCCTCGGGAGTTAAAGTCTCGCAAATCGGTCATCCGTAACTGTGGTGTTAATCACGGTTACGCGACAGTATGTAATACCGAGCACCCTTTTATTGTAGGTATCCTTGAATACAAAAATTATAATTCTCTTGTAGTCTTCTTCCTGCCATTTATGTATCAGAAATATATGTGAGATTAATATTATGACAGGTAATACCACCCCATCTTCCCACTACCAAATCGGTTTGTATTCCTCGGCTTTCTATCCTTATCTCATTACCTTCCTTCTTTGTCATGCGAACCATCGCTATACTATCATATATTTTTATTTTCTTAAAATCACGTATTTGTTGTTTACTAATTGTACTTCCACATAAATCCTTATCTTCACCAAGTGGATAATATTCTTCTTTACGAGACTGATTTAAATCATGTAGGTCTTCTATGTTTATTGAAAAAGACCAATTATACCCTAAATCAGGCATATCATACCCCCATTTATTAATTCGCATATTAACTAAATGTCCTTCTTTATAAAATTTAATTGTAAGCAGGTAGTTAAATTCAATGAGGAAAGGTGTATGGTCAGTATAACCAGGTGTTGTGGTTGTAAATTTTACTTGTTTCACAAAACGTGCTGTTTTCTTTAAAGATATATATTGTGATAAATCACTGAATCTAATCAAGTCATTCGCATCTGTAGGGTTTGGATAATTGATTAATTTATAAGTATTCTTCATATTAATATTTTTACTTACACTATATTTTTGTCGTTCAGCCTGTGCCTTTGTATAATAATTTGATAAATCAATATCCTGAGAGGATTTTCCAAAGATAGAACCATCTTTTCCAACATAGGTCATTTATATTAGATAAAAAATGATATCATAAAAATTTTCATTATTGTTGAGTTGAAATAATACATATAAACATAATTGGCCACAACATTTAGAATTAATTTCTTGAACTTGGAATGTTTGATAAACACCATTCTGTAAGAATTGTATTACTTCAACAGGTGGTGGCATACCATAACTATCAAAATAATATTTATCCTGACTATTATGAATACAAACCCAATGAGAACCATTCTGTGTGTCTAAATTCATAATAATATTCTTTGTATTCTTATTTATATGTGTTAATTCATCTCTCATACAAATAACCACATTATCAATTTTTAGTGTTTTACAATACTTAGCTAGTTCTATATTTGACGTTGTATTCTTTCCAAATTGTTTAAACCATTTATCCATTTATTTATGAGAAAGATACAATCCATTACCCCGTTTAGTTAGTTTAACACCCGCTTGAGCGATAGAGGAAAGCATATCTCCAACCAACAATCTAGCTTTATCAGGTAGACTTTCAAGTTTTTGAGCAAAATCTACAATTACACCACTTCCACTAATTTGTTTCTCCAACTCCTTGTTATGTCTTTCCAATTCTTTTTGAGCTTTTAGTTGTGCCTTCCTTTCGTTAGCAGTTTTTACCGCTGCTGAAATACCACCAGTCAATGCTCCCGCCGCACTTAAACCAGCAAATAAAGGAATTAGAAACGGGAGAAATCCTCCTCTTGACTCGTCTATTGAATATTTCTTTAACATAGGTTTCGTCATTTTAATTTTAAGTGATCCAACATCATTTAGTGTTTTTACTTGTGTGTGTGTGAGTAAAACATCAATTCTTACAGCTCCTTTTCTTTGAATTGTATTAACATTAATAATACAAGGCTTTTGATTTTGAATACAAGATGTTAATTTATTAAGATTGATTTGATTAACATATACCCCAACCATTTATTTATGAGAAAAAACCTATGTGATATTAATCATAACACCATTATCTGTATTAATCTGTAATTCTGTTTCCTCCAAAAGCAAACAATATGCATTAACCTCTTCACTCTCCCCTCTTTCAATGTATAGAGAAGTATCCACTCGATTAGACTTTATAGTTTCCTTTTGAGAACTCAGGTCAATTGCGTAGATTGTATAAAGTTTTTGAAACGCAACCATATCCAAAATAGGATCATTATTACCATTACTTTCACACACCTTTTGGTAGGACTTGTAGGCTTCCGCATAATCATTTTTTTCCCAATCAATTTCCAATCTATCTCGCGGATAAAATGTGCCATCAAGAGAAACCCGAAGTTGTTTCACCTTTGCATTATCACTCAGGGCATTATTCTTATTAGTACCGTCCTCTCCATCTGGTTTTTTAAAAATGAGCCAGAGGTATCGTGGCTTTCCTTGAAGAACACCTAAATTCCAAGTGTAGGTAGTGTGTTCCAGTTTAACGTGTTGACATCTTCTTTTAAGGTATGATACATTTAGCGGTTTCTTTGAGTTAAGTCTTCTATTTAACATCTCTTCCGTTTTAAGATTAGGAGTATATTCACTGATATACCAACACAAATCATTAATAACAAATTTATTATTTTCTCCAAAAGCATTTTCATCCCCAAAAAGCAATCTATTTACATTATCATTCCTTTGTAGTTGAAATCTAATTTTAAGCCCATACAAAACTTTATCATAATCACAAAATCCAAATATACCTTTCAGAGGTACTGCTATGGTAAAACTATTCTCAGCTTTTGCGTCATCATTATACATTGACTTCCTTTGACTATAACCAGGGTCTGCGTTTGTACCCGTTGACATATCAGGAATAAAACCCTCAACAGCTCCCTTACCCATTCTATCACTAAACGAATATAGTGTAAATTTCATCATTTCAGATGTAGCAGAGACATAATCAACCGCTTCAACCTCTTGTGTTCCAATATACAGGCGGACACTGTCAAACATTTTCCAGAAGAAATCATTTACGAGTGTAGCATTAGTATTATTCGCAGCCTTAGTGAATTTAAATTTACACAGCAAGAAACTATCAGCTATATTCAAGTAAGTTTGTTGATTATTTATTTCAAAACTTTTTGTTCCGTTTGAATTCCAGTCGGTTCCTGTAATAGCATTTACCTTAAAATAGTCTTCCTTTTTAGTAGAGTTTGAAATGATAATCGTATCATCCAAATCATAGATACTATCAATCGCTTCCATACTTGTATTTATATAGTATTAAAATTGTTGAAACCCTGACCCAAGTATTTTAATGATTTTTTGTCGTTCTTGTGAAGATAGTTGAGTTTTACCTTTTTTAATTTCTTTGATTGCTTGTAATTTATGGGACTCCTTTTGAGCATCTTTTATACTCTTTACAACACCTGCTACATTTCCCATGAGAGAAGCAGTTGAACCAATTCGGTCTTTATGTTTAAGAATGGTTGAACCAATACCCATTAGAGTATCAATTATCCCATCTCCTTTATTTCGAAATTGATGACCCACACCCCGTTGTCTCTTAGGTTTATAGTATCCTTTACCCACATACCTTGTATAGTCTGGTGAAAGGAACATGCCCTCCCCTGTAATTATTTTATATTTTCCCAACTCGTGTTTTCTTACAATAACCATTATTTATTTATTGAAAAACTTCACGTAGGTGAATTCTGATGGATATAATTTCATCATTAAAGGATATCATACGATTATCTTGGTCGGTTATCCTAAAATTTACTCTGTATATGGTTTTTCCTGACACAGGTAAATAGACAAGATTTTTTGGTTCCATATTAAATTTATAACCAATCGGGGTTGAGTATGCACTGAATGAAAATATTGTATTTGTTCTTATTCCATCGTTATAAGCACCATCAATCAAATCACAATGAATTAATACTGAATTTATACCGGAGGATATTTGGATAACATTATCACTGTAAAACGTCCCGTTATTTTCAATCTTTTTTGAAGAGAAACCCAATAGCTCTCTGAACGAATTTTCAATCGTGAAATCAACTTTATAATTATTTTTCAGTTTAATAGTTGATTTTGAAGTGTGTGTTTGAATATCTATTACAATATTTTTTGGTTCATCACCTTTTTCTTTCATAAGGCGAGAGACTTCTGAAGATATTTGAGAAATCTCGTAAGCTCCAGGTGAAACAGTTATAGTTTTGTAGGCAGTGCCTGGATTATAACTAAACTTGTTGTTTTTCTCTGTGATATTAAAAAGGGTATTGTAAGTTTCCATTGACAACAAAGATGCCTCATATGAGGTAAGGGGATCAAGTTGTAGTGGGTAAGGGAATGAAGCTGTGTAATCGCTCGTTGTGAAATTAAAACTAAGAATTGTGCTTCTCATCTTATTTAATATCTAATAAAATATCTTTGTATTGACATTTATTAATTATTTTCATGTTCATCAACTGATCTAAAATGGCTGAGGATTCATTAAAACAATTGTTGTTTCCAGCCTTCTTACTACCTAATAACAATAATAGCCTATTAACTAATTGTGATGGGTCATTTGGAAGAAAACTAACACCCGAACCAAGCTTACTTAAAGCATCAATAATATGTTTCTCCTTCTCATTCTTCTTACTTTTACCAGCAACAGAAACTCCATAATCAAGTGTATTTAACAACTCAATATATACCCTATCTTCCTCTCTTTCCATATCAAGTGGTTCCTCAAAATATTTTGAACCGCTGAATCCGGGGTTTGTTAGAAGAAACATTAATCTTGGAGTTAATTTAACATTTGGTTGAGTAGAACTCAAGAACATCAATTCATCATTAAATATCAATACCTTTTCTTCCACAAGATGAAACACTGCTGGTTCTTCTGTTGGAATGAGACCTGCTCTGGTTTTTGAACCCGCAGAATATTCATTGTTTTGAAGAGCTTCCACAACATAATTAGGGGGTTGATTTACCTGCTCAAGTTTCCGAAATAATCCCTCGTCATCATATTCTAATTCACCAAGTTCTTGTTTTGTTATCTGACTAAAATCTTTGAGCATTTGAAGTTTTTTCGGAGTAAATTCTACCGTGGGAACTGTAGGGTGTTGAGTTTTCAAAAGTGGTTTAAAGAATTTCTCTTGTTTTCTTTCAAAGGCTTCTTCACCAGTTAGTTTCTGTCTCCGTTTCTTCTTTATCTCTTCCTGTTGTTTAACAACTTTTGAAACTAATTGTTGATGTTCCTTAAACTTTCTTTCTCTTTCTTCAGTATTCATTTTCTGTATTTATTTATTGAAAAATATCATTTAGTATCTCATCTTGTTTCACAACAATATATTTATATTTTCCAATCGTGTGTTTCATATAATTTTCAAATTCTTTTTTACTACATAACGTAGAGCAATTATCTCTCCAAAAATTATTTACATCTATTGAATTTAACTTAAATAAAATAAAAGTATTGGCATTGTTTCTTATTGAGCGTCGAGGGAGTTGAAAATATGATTGACTAAGATATATACAATTACAAGAAGAATGTCTCCCTCTTGTATAGTAGCTATCCATTACTGTTTGGTTTCTCTCATTAACACAATCATCAAAGATGACAAGGTTCTTTTTTGATTTATCTAAATCTTGAGGTGAAGGTATATCATCCGTATTATCACTGAGAATACAAGTTATGGGTTTCGATTTTGATTTCTGTGTATCACAAAATAATTGTATTATATCATCAATATTATAATCATTTAGTTTGTTTTGAAGTTTAAATAAACCGATAATGTCTTCCTTTTTAAGACCCGCATTAAAACCCTGTGAGAGTAGTTGATACTCGGGTTGAAAACTTGACTTTGTAAAAATTATTAAATTATCATAATCTAAAAAATTAGAACCAAGGAGCATCTTTAAAAGTAAACAGGTTTTTCCACATCCGCTTGAACCAACTATTAGACATCTCAATGAATTTGGAATGTTTTTATGGTTATTAAATTTTATCTTATTTTCCCAAACGGGTAAAAAATCATTCATTTATATATTTGGAAAACAAGTTATCCAACTTTTTTTGAGCTATTTGAGAAACTCTATATTTCATCCTGAGTTCGGGTTTAATTTCAAAATAATCCATTATTTTATTTATATAGTATCTTGTATTAACATTTCCATTAAAATTATTTTGAATAATAAATATCATTAAACCCTTATACATTTCCTCAATACAATTAGTCTCTTCCCTTGAAAGAAATGGTGTATTATCATCACAATACTTAACATTCATCTCTCTTATTAATCTTGTAAAGTAATTCATTTTTGGTTCTAATTTAAAAGAGTTATATATTTTTTTATATTTCTTATTATCATTAATTAAAATTAAATCACAGAAAATACATTGTTTATATGAATCCTCATCATTAAGCCCCACTCTATCACAAGCCGGACAATTCTCTAATTTATCATATGGAGAGTCTGGAAATTCTAAATATCCTTCAGAACTTATCATATTTATGTGGTAAATTTTTACTTAAACTAAACGCAAGTTTATTCATTAATAAATACAATGTTTCAAAGCACAAAAGACAAATTTCAATCAATCTCTACTTCGGTGGAAGATATAGAAAAATATGTCAAAGATGTTAAATTGAACAAAGATAAATATGGAAATTTTTGGGTAAAACCAGTTATGGAAAATAACATGAGCCCCTCTATTTCATTTAAAGGAAGAGCTCTAACTATACCTGGAAAGACATCCATTAAAGTAAATCTAACAAAAGTTTCTCCTCTACTCCTGGCAATTTATTCAAAGCTTGAAAAAGTGATTGACCACGATACTTTGAAAAAGAATGATAAGACCATTAATAATTCTAGAGGAGACATTTGTATTTTCTTTAATAATCCAAAGGGTGTAGATCTAAGTAAAATGAATGATGTTAATATTTCTGGTGAAATGTCATTTCGTTCTATGATAGTTAGAGATTATTTAAAGATAACTTTTGATATAAAAATTGTAGAGATTGAATCTGTTAATGAAAGAAAGTATATAGATATTGATGGGAATATTTTTCTTGCTAATTAAATATGAGTCAATACAGCAGTGAAGATTTTACTATTTCATTGAACTCAGACGATAGTGATGATAGTATTTCATTGAACTTGGACGATGGTGATGATAGTATTTCATTGAACACAGATGATAGTTATGATACTAATAGTTTGTGCTCAAATGATAGTTATGAGAGTAGCTTTATTGATGACTCTGAGTATGATTCTGAGTATTCATGTGATAGTTATGACTTAGATGATTCTGAGTGAAAAAGTGTTTTAGTTTAAGCACAGCGATATATATAAAACACCACGTTTTCTCACGCTATAAATATGGTTTATTGTGATACTTGCGAGAAGGAAGTAAAATATTATAAACAACATATTCTCACCGCAAAACATACATACAACATTTTAAACAAACTTTCCCCTCTTCCACCTGAAACAAAACACTGTTCTACATGTAATAAAAATATCCTCAAGAAAGGCTTCAAAATACATCTTAAAACAAATCTACATTTATCAAATTTTATCACAACTAAAAACTCTGATGGAGCATTCAAAGGACATATTAAAATAAGAGTCTTTAACTTCAAACCTCCTGAACCAGAGTCTATAGTTGATGCTGTAGAAATAGTTAAACCTGCTGTTCAAACGTTGATTGAAAAAACACTAAAGGAAATGAAACCACTTAAATTTTATATGGGAGTAAAATTAGAAATGACAAAGGATGAAGGAGTTATAGATGCACCATACATGAGAACTGAGCCACACTTTATATCTTCATATCAAGATTTTAAAACATCAGGAGTCTATGATGAACTTATTAAACAAGAGCAAGATGTGGATAATTCAATCGTAGGAAGTGGATTCAATATAGGAAAAATTATTTACATAGACATTCATATTCTTAAATCAGATCCTCTAAAAGCTTCTTCTTACATTGATTTACCCAGTGTTATCAAAAATAGAAAAGCAGTTATCAATATCAAAAATAAAGACAATAAATGTTTTCTCTGGTCTATTTTAGCACACTTACATCCTCCACATTTTCATGATGAAAGAGTATCTCATTATAAAAAATATGAGAATACATTAAATACGAAACATCTAAAGTTTCCGATGACTTTAAATGATATTCCTAAATTTGAAAAGATGAATAATTTATCAGTTAATGTTTATGGTCTAACAGAAACAAACAACATTCAGGTTTTAAAGCTTTCTGACAATTGTAAACAAACTCATATTAATCTTCTATATTTTAATTCAGACGAAAATTCACATTAGACATACATCAAAGATATTGCTAAATTAATAAAACCACAAGTCTGTAAGAGAACAAATAAAATATATATTTGTTTGCGTTGTCTTAACTTCTTCAATTCACAAGAAAGATTAGATAAACATTCAAATTATTGTGGCGAACATAAATCAACGGTAATCAATATGCCTAAAGAAGGCTCAAAGATCACATTCAAAGATGAAAATAAAAAGATCAAACATCCATTTGTTATATATGCTGATTTTGAAAGTATTTTAGAAAAAATTGATACTGCTTCTCAAGATCCAAAAGAATCATACACAAATAAATATCAAAAACATACTCCTTGTGGTTTTTGTTATTATATCAAATCATCCGTTGGTGATAAATATAACAAGTTAGAGATGTATAGAGGCTCAAATACCCCAGAGGAGTTTGTGAAACGACTAGAAAAAGACTGTGTTCGATTAACCAAGATAATGAGAGAAACCAATAAACCAATGTCCTTAACAAGTAAAGAAAAAAGGGAATTTATAAAAAACAATGTCTGTCATATTTGTGAGGAGAAAATTGGTAAAGGTCTAAAGGTTAGAGACCATTGTCATCTCACTGGTAAATATAGAGGTCCGGCTCATCAAAGTTGTAATATTAATTATCAACTCCCCTCTTTCATTCCTGTCTTTCTTCATAACAACGCTCATTATGATACACATCTATTTATCAAGGAACTCTCAAAGACTTCTGGAAGTATCTCAGCAATTCCAAACACGGATCAGAAATACATTTCATTCACAAAAACAATTCACACATCTCCTATTACTCATATCAGATTTCTTGATACATTTAAATTCATGGCAAGTCCATTGGTTAACTTGGTTCAAAATCTAAAAGAGTTTCCATGTCTTTCAGAGTATTTTTTAGATAAAGATTTTCTAACACAAAAGGGAATTTACCCCTATGACTATATGGACTCATTTGAGAGATTCAATGAAACACAACTTCCTTCAAAAGAAAATTTCTATAACAAATTAAATAATAGTCATATATCTGATAAAGATTATGTACACGCACAAAATGTTTGGGAAAAATATAACATCAAGAATCTTGGCGAGTATCACGATTTGTATCTCAAAACTGATGTGCTTTTATTGGCCGATGTATTTGAAGCCTTTAGATCTGTTTGTCGCACTGGATATGGATTGGATCCTGCTCACTACTACACAGCACCTGGATTGGCCTGGAGTGCGATGTTGAAAATGACAAAACAAGATTTGGATTTGATAACCGATGTTGATATGCTTTTGATGATTGAAAAGGCAAAAAGAGGTGGAATTTCACAAGTCTGCTCGAGTAGATACGCAAAAGCAAATAACAAATATCTTCCAAATTATGATCCAACGAAAGAGAGTTCTTACTTGATGTACTATGACGCGAACAACCTGTATGGCTGGGCAATGTCTCAGGCTCTTCCTTATGGAAAACTTAGATGGGTAAAGGAAAAAGACTACAAAAACGTTTTACAAGATGTATGTATCTCTACACAAAAAGAATTGGATGAAGAAAAAGTTGGTTATTATTTTGAAATTGATTTAAAATATCCAGAGGAACTCCATAACCTACACAAAGATCTCCCATTTGCTTGTGAGAAAGCAAGTCCAAAGAAAGAATGGTTGAGTGATTATCAACGATCGTTTGATATAGGTGAATCAACAGAAAAATTACTTACTACATTATATAACAAGAAAAATTATGTTCTACACCAAAGAAATTTGCGACAATATTTATCAAAAGGTCTAAGAGTAGAGAAGATCCATAGGGTTCTAAAGTTCAATCAAAGTCATTGGTTAAAGGGGTACATTGATTTTAATACACAAAGAAGAACAGAGTCAAAAACAGATTTTGAGAAAGACTTTTATAAATTGATGAATAATGCGGTCTTTGGTAAGACTATGGAGAATGTGAGGAAAAGACAAAATATCAGACTATCAACATCTTGGGAACAAGCATCAAAATTAATTAATAGACCGAGTTTTACTCGAGCTGAGGTCTTTACTGAGAACTTTTGTGCGATCCATTTGATTAAAGAGAGTATTGAAATGAACAAACCTATTTATATTGGAACAACAATTCTTGATTTATCAAAGTCATTAATGTATGATTACTTTTATAATAACTTGAGGAAGAAATATCAAAATGATGTTAATCTACTTTATATGGATACAGATAGTTTTATTTTGAAAATTAATACCAACGATGTTTATTCAGACATGAAAAGAGACATTAATATCTATGACACGAGTAATTACAGTCCAGAGAGTGAGTTGTTCTCTTCTAAAAATAAAAAGGTGATTGGAAAGTTCAAGGATGAATTAGGAGGAAATGTTATGAGTGAATTTGTGGGATTGAGGTCAAAGGCTTATGCTTATAAATACATTGTGAATAACGTTGAAAAGACTGATAAGAAGTTAAAAGGTGTAAAGAAAAATGTTATTAAAGAAACAATAAACTTTAAGGATTATTATAACTGTTTAACAACAAAGAAAGAAGAGTTTAGAAAGATTAATGGAATAAGAAGTTATAAACATCAATTATATTCAGAAGAGATAAATAAGAAAGCATTGGGGGCTTTTGATGATAAGAGGTTTATTTTAGAAAATGGAATTGATAGTCTCCCTTATGGTTATATAAGTATATAAGTGATAAGATATATATATAAGTGATAAGATATATATATAAGTGATAAGATATACATAAGTGATAAGATATATATAAGTGATAAGATATATATAAGTGATAAGTTAAAAAGGGGGGGGGTTGGGGATTTTAACGGGCTACCGCCGCCTTTTTTACTATTATATAAATGATAGAACCAAGTATCAACCAGACTAAAGAGTGGAGGTGTAATCAACCTTGGTATATAAATGGAAAACATAATGAATGTGAAAAATATCAAATAGGTATAATTGAAAAGGCAACTGGTAAAAAAGTTCACAAAACAAATAAGAGAATTAATTTAAATACCGGTGAATTGGGTAAAAAAGATGGAAATATTTTTGAGTGGACGGAAAACTTTGATGGTTGTCAGGAAAATATATACTTTAATTTAAAAATGGTATGTGGCACTGGAGGCGCTCAAATAAGAACATTGAGGGAGGTTTACCATTTTATCTTAGCTCAGTTAAAATATCTTAATAAAGAACCAAACTCAAACATATTTTTTGTTAATATATTAGATGGTGAAGAGAGTTGTAGGAGAATTAAATTATTTCCCACGCATAAACAAATATTTGTAGGGTCGTTGTTTGAGTGGGTTATATTCACCAGATGATATTAAGAGTAAAAGGTTAAAAGGTTCATAAGGTCAGAAGGATCACAGGTGTTTAAGTGGTCTAATGAATAAGGATAGCATGTCAAAAGGTTAGAAGGTTCGTAAAGAACAGGGTGAGAGAAATAGAGGTCTTTAGGGGCAATATGGAAGTGAATGGGTCAAAGATTAATCTGCCAGATGATATGTAGAAGAAGGATGATAGGTCTATAAGAGAAAACAAATATTTGTAGTGTTTGAGTGGTCTAATGAACAACATTAAGGATAGGTACTACAGACAAAAGTTTCATAAAGATGAGGGTGGGAGAAATAGAGGTGTTTATGATTTTTGAAAAAGACAAGGGGGTAAATGACATTAGATAGGGATTTCCCATGTTAAACGGAGGTGTCCCAGAAGCAACATTATTACACTACTAACCAGGCTACAATCAAGGTCCCAACAGCACTTTCTCTCTCTAATAAGTGACGATTCAAACTTGTCTATAGTTTTCAGAGCGATAACCAGGTGCTGAATTACCAAAGTACAATAATTTCTCTTCTCACTACATCTGGTAAAATGTGTTCTTGTACAAACCTTTCCCGATGGAACGAGCCATATGGAAAAGTGTCATAATTAGCTTGTTCTGCTGTATTAATTGTTGTGTAATAATGTTGTATGCACATAAGTCAGCAAATATCTGCTGTAATAAATTTATATTTATCAAGGTTATTGCATTCAAATTGCTATTGTTTTTTTTTGTTTTTTTTTTTGGTTTTTTTTGTATACAAGATCGAGGCTCGTGAAAGAGCGAAAAGCATTAGGCAAGGAATACACAATATATAGTCTAAAGGAGGTGTATGACCCGCAAGAAAAGTTTGGCTGGCCCAGCAGCCAATAAATGATGTCAAGCATGGGGCCTACATAGCATGACAAAGGTGATGAAAGAAAGTAGGTTTTGCAGTACAGAATCCAGAAATATCTCATATACAAATTAATGTTTTTTTTGTTTGTTTGGTTTTTTGTATACAAGCTCGAGGACATCAATCACACATCAATCATTTGTAAGATGTAAGAGCTAACATCAATCACAAAATAACAAAAACGGACACACAAAACATACAATAAAGGGAGCAGGAGACAAGATGGGGAGAGAGAGGAAAGCACGCAAGTACATCAGCAGAGAACAGGGACAACGGAAGATCTGTGGGAGGGAGAGGGCCTTGGGGGGAAGGAGGCATGGGAAGGCGGGAGAGGGCAGGGGGGGGGGGGAGGAGGGGAAGTATAAAACACATGGCACTGCTAGAACTTCCAGGAAAGAAAGAAGTCGGTATTTCAAAAAAAAAAAAAGTGGATTTGGGGTGAATTAACGGGGGTAGAAAAGATCAAGGTTTTGGATGGGGGAAGATAAGAGATGGTGGTGAACAGCTGTTTTAAAGACCTGGAGGGAGGAGTGGGATTGAAGAGAGTGAGGGAGTTTGTTGCAGAGGCAGGAATAAAGAAGAATGAAGGAGTGAAGGTGAGCAGAGAGCCTTGATTTTGGCAATTTCACCAGAAGAGGGTTGTTGAACCATTTTAGTTGAGAAATAGCAGAAAAAGCAGGTATTAGCCTTGATATAATTGCACGAACTGCAATTGTTTTTTTTTTCTTCAGAACTGTATTCACTCGTTTTTAAAGAAAAGTGGCATTAATAAATCTTGCCTTTCATTGTTGTTCACAATTTTTTTTATCATAGTCAATAACAACCGTTTTATGACCATTTTCCAAAAAAATTCAGGGGGTATACATATTATGGCACTCCTCCATACAGAACAATCTATTGCATCAGTTTTATGAAAACCTCAAAAATTCCATATCTTTAACATTTTCAATCCATAACGATTTAGGACATCCTCTCGGCTTTCTTTCTTCTACCACCACCTTTATTGCTATATTTACAGCTTCATCTTCTGACTTTAATTTCACATGACCATAGTAACCAAGTCTTGTCTTCCCAAGTTATTCTTCAGTAGTATTAATGTCTTTGTTCCCTTTATCATCTTCCTGAGGTCTGCATTTCGAATTCTTTCTTCCAGAGATGATCATATAATCAATCGTATCATTCTCATCTCTGTTCCTTCTATTATATATTTTACATCTTTGATATGCATTGCCCACGTTTCACTTCCATTTCACCTTTGACACAGACTTTATAAACTACCCAGCAATCAAAAACCTTGTCAAAACCTCGTTGTCTCCACTTATATCAGGCTGACCTTATTCTTGATCTAGCAGCTAATTCTGCTCTTCCTGATGCCTCCATCTTGTCTCCAAGATAACCAAAACGTTTGACCTCTTCTATATTATATTCTGAGCTCACGGGCATTTATTTTTGTTCTTCATCTTTTACATAATAAAATCTCAGCTTTTGTTACCAAATTTACTGCGATACCACTGCACTTCTTGAGACACCATCTGTAATCACGCTGCCTACATTGAATCGAGTTCCTTCAAACTCCCTTTCTGCATATTGAACAAAGCCATTGACTGCTTTCTTCTCTTTCTCCTTATTCACCACTCACCATAATCTTCATATTATTCATTTTTATGCGTAAACCTTTCTTCCTTATTTTTGAAACATCACTTTTGCTTGTTATTTTTTTCCCACTTTCAGCATTCACTGCCAAGTCATCAGTGCACAATAACTCACATGGTAATTGCAGCCTTCATTCTTCTTCAATTCTTGTATCACTATTACAAGTACGTTATAGGACTTAAAACTGATCTCTGGTGTAGTCCTACCTTGACTTCAAACATTTCAGTGCATCCCAAGTTGGTCTTTACCACTTTTCTTGGTTTTTTTTTATACATTCCCATGACTACTTTTACCATTTCTTCAAGCATGAGTTGAGTTATCTTCTGAGAGCTCATTCACCAACAGCTCTTGGTACTTCATCATATGCTTCCTCTCGGTCAATGAAAAGATTATAGTTTCCTTTTCTTTGTCAAATACTTCTCTTGGGTTTGCTTCAAAATAAAAGTAGCTTCCGTTGTTGATAAAAAACCTGCCTTAAAACCAAACTGGTCGTTGTCTTGTATTTACAACTTTTAGTCTTCTTTCAACCACCTTTTCAAAAACTTTCAATGCACTGCACAATTAGTTTAACTCCTCTAAGATAACCATATAATAAAGGGTCTCCCTTCATCTTGAAAAAGGACACAATTAGTGTAAACAAGCGCACAAATCTATTGCTATTTACCCAATTTAAAGGGATCACTCTATCCCAGACATTTCTACACAACGTCATCCACTTGATTCCTACATCTCCAGCCACCTCTACCATTTAGACTATAAACCCAGTTGGATCCACTGCCGTTCCTTTATTTAAATGTTGAATAGCTGATTCAACTTCTTCACATATCTCTTATTCCAGAACTTCAACTTCATTACAATCCAGGTCCTTCTCCCATTTGTTTTCTTTATTCAACAGCATTTCAAAGTAAGCTTTCAATTCCTTTTCAATATTGGTTCACGAGTTATCAAGTGACCACTATATTCGTCATGTGTATGTGTCTGTCTGTGTGTGTGTGTCTGTCTGTGTGTGTGTCTGTGTGTGTGTGTGTGTCTGTGTGTGTGTCTGTGTGTGTGCGTCTGTGTGTGTGTCTGTCTGTCCACAGCATAACTACCCGATGATATCATCCGATCTTGATGAAACTTGGGTGGGAGGTTGATATCATGATCTAGTTGTGTCCTGCGTAGAGTGGGCGTATTGCGTCCATTGTGGGCGGAGCCACGCCCGAAAAAGATGTCTTTTTATGGGGTAATCCATTTCAAGCTACATATTCTCCTAGGGGTTTGTTGGAATCTGACAGGGGTTTCGATATTTCGTTAGGCCAATGTCATGTGTCTAGCCCCATGGAGCTCGATTTTTCATTTTCGCCCCAAGGTCAAGGTCACGAAATTTAGAAAAGTCGATTTTTAATGGTTTTATTACATTGTTCGCTTCTTGATAGGGTGAAATGTCGTACATGATCTTATATTATCACATAAATAATGAAATACAAGTTTTCCAACAAATTTCAGAATCCTCGACCTTTGACCTTTGAAGGTCACAAAGGTCAAAGTTTCAAAGTTGTCGGAATCGAACCGAATTTTCGGTATTGTGTAGCTAACTCACCTCATAACTGATTATACATTATTCTCTTTCTTATTTTAAGGTCAGTAACCTTCGTTTGGACATTTCAAGGTCACAAAGGTCAAATTTTCAAAGTTGTCGGAATCGAACCGAATTTTCGGAATTTGTGTAGCTAACTAGTCTCATAACAGATAATACATTCCTATTTATAAATTTTCAATGTCGGTTTTGACCTTTGTCATTGAATACCGCTCGCTCGTGAACCATCGTCGTCTCCTGACTTGTTGTATTTTTTTTTCACGAGATGTGGCTTCTTTTTCTTTTTTCCAAACAATTGACTTCTACCACATCTCTTCTAGCCTTTGCCATTTGCCTGGCTATTTTGGAAATTATATTCTTGCCTTCTGATGTGGATTCTTGCCTTCTGATTTTTGTCACCATTATTTATACACTGTTTTTTGCTATTGCCATTTCCTTTTTAATTTCCTTAAAATGTTTATAATCTCCTTTATCTTGTGGATCCTTACTTTTTGTAAGCTTCTTTCTTCTGTTTGAGTGCTTCTTCAACTCCAATATTCCACCATCATGTTTATCGTTCCTTTTCAACGGTTATGCCACAAACTTCGCTGGCTGTCTCAGTTTTCATCCAAGTATTTTTTATTTAAGTCCACATCCCATCTACATCTTTAGAAGTTACAAACCTCATCTCATTTTTTAGATCTTCTTGAAATTTCTCTCATGTTTTCACATCTTTAAGCTTCCAAACTTTTGCATGCAGATTTTGCGAGAGGCCTTTGTTTTCATTTCATTCGTCATTTGTGGACTGTGAAAATCTCAAACTACCAATCGATATAGAGTCACACATTCTTCAGCATCTATTACTTTCACATTTTTTTTTATTTTTATTTTTTGTATACAAGATCGAGGCTCGTGAAAGAGCTAACATTAATCACACAGAAAGACAAACCGACACATAAAACATATAACATGGGGAGCGGTAGACAAGATGGGGCGAGAGGGGGAGGAACACAAACACAACATCTGAGAGCAGGGACATCGAGAGATCTGTGGGAGGGAGAGGGCTTTGGAGGGAGGGAGGGCATGGGAAGGGGGGGGGGGGTGGGAGAGGTATAAAACATATGGACACTGCCGGGACTTCCAGGAAAGAAGTTGGAATTTCAAACAAGGTGGATCTGGGGTGAATCAATGGGGGTAGAAAAGATAAAGGTTTTGGATGGGGAAAGATAAGAGATGGTGGTGAACAGCTGTTTTAAAGACCTGGAGGGAGGAGTGGGATTGAAGGGAGTGTAGGAGTTTGTTCCAGAGGCGGGAGAAAAGAGGAATGAAAGAGTGAAGGTGAGCAGAGAGCCGAGATTTCGGCAGTTTAACCATCAGAGGGTTGCTGGATGCTTACCGTTATTTTAAAACTCCTTCACACGAATAGATTAATCAATCTGGGTCTTTACCATTCCGTTTGTAAATGTAATGAGTTGTTATTTTATTTACTTGAAGTTGGTATTGAGGACATATATCCATGTATTCCACCATTTCCAATATCACTTCTACTGCCTAATTCCTTTCATCATATCCGAATCCACCATTGACATTGTTATATCTGACTCGTTTCGCAACATGTCCATTCAAATCTCCAGCTATAATCGCTTCTTCTTTGCAGCTTATTACTTCAACCAAAATCTTCTAGTTCATCCCAAAATGATCTTTACAATTTTATTCTTAAAATTTATTCTCATAATATTTAGCATCATTATTCTGCTACTGAAACGCTTCAATCTTATCACTGTTTGGATCAATCTTTCTGCGACCAGAACACCAACGTCACAAATGCCCTTTTGATCTCCACAGCAGAAAAAAAATAAATTATTGCAGCTAATAAGCCTTGTATTCTGTCCTTTCCACCTCATTTCTTGAAGACACCAAATATCAATTCTTCTATTCCGTATTTGACGACTTCTCTACTCCTTCCTGTCATCATACCAACATTGATTCCATAATAGTTCTTGTGTTCAGGAATAAAAATGGAGCTGACGTCTTGTTGCAATGACATTTTGATGATGAACATGAAAACACACTATCATTGTGTAATATACCAGCAAGGTCTCTGCAGTACAGCACTGAGATTTGAGCACATCAAGTCAGTTGTTGTGTCAGTAGTTAACTCTATTCACTGATGTGGTTTAACTCACTGACTGTTTTAATAATGTACGTACGAGTTGAAATCAGAATACAGTGATATTATTTACCACGTGGAGGTTTGATGGCATGGCAATGTACTATGATGCGTTACTGCACTGAGAAGTTAAATTTGTGAGTTCCACAATGAAGAAAAAAAAAGGCCGAACTTGAAGATAAAGACGGTCCAAATAAAACAGACATTCTCACCGTTACAACAAGGCAATTGACCCACCTCAACAGCCAAATACAAGGCAAAACCTAACTCATTCCACACCTCTTTAATGGATTTCAAGGCATTCCAAGTGCAGTTGTTGATGTTCAAGACTCGATTAACAAAAAGAGAGTTGTCACTTCCCAACATTGAAATGTATTATACAAATTAAATAGCAAAAAACAGTGAAACATACATGGCTTTTGTGAAGAAACTAGAGTTGGAGTTTGATGGAAGGTTATCTCAGTTAAAGAAAGACAAAGGTATCCTACATTTATTTATATATCCATTTTAAAGGATGAGCGTGCCTCGAGTTCTCGGTTCCTCGGGCGAGTGAGGCGTGCTTCGAGCTCTCCACGGCATCGAAGTTTGAGTGTTTTCCCATTCTTGTCTTTGTCAAATTTCCACTGGTTATTTTGCTGTGTACGTGTTATTGTGTGTTTCTAGTTGGTGTTGGTTTGTGGTTCGTGCAAACTTGTGTGTAGTTAATCGTTTTCTGAGTCGTACCTCGTGCGCGGCCTGGTGACTTGGGGCTTCCCTCCCCCCGTCGGTGTTTTGTCGGTTTGGGTTATTTCCTTCGCTGTATTGCTTGTTTCTTTTATTTTATTTTCTCCCCCTCACCTCACCTCCCTAGACAAATAATTCTATATTGATTCTTTCTCTCCTCCCGGACACGTGCTTGTTCGCTCTCCTCCTCGTCTCGGCTTGTGCCCCGCCCCCTGTATCTCGTTTTCTTCCGCCTCTGCTCCTTCTTTCTCAAATCGACGTTCTCGCTTGGAGACTTTTCCCGGATTGTTTTTTTTCATCGTTCTGTTTGGATATTGTTGGAATATGTTTAAACCGCAGCCGTGATGCTGACGCCTCCCCCTCCCCCCCCCCCCCTACCCCCAGAATTTACATGTTTTAAATGTTTCCCAGTGTGTACCCTGGTCAGAATAGGTACACCGTATCCCTGCGTGTCGTAAGAGACGACTAAGAGGGTTGGCGTCAGGAAGGGCATCCGGCCATAAAAACATTGCCTCAAAAAGAGAACCATGACAATCACAAGTACATATGGGCAGGGTGCAGCCCGAAGTGGAGATCGGTTTCTGAGGTTTGGGACATGGAATGTGGGGACAATGACAGGGAGATCAGGAGAAGTGGTGGAAGTATTGGTCAGAAGAAGAGTGGACATATGTTGTGTGCAAGAGACGAGATGGAAGGGAAGTGGTGTGAGAATGGTGAAGGGTAGGCAGGGACAGAAATACAAGTTTGTGTGGCAAGGGTGCCCGGAGGGCGTGAATGGTGTTGGTGTCCTGTTTTCTGAGGAGTTTGTAGACAGTGTGGTGAGTGTGACTAGAGTGAGTGATAGGTTGATGATGGTGAAAATGATGATTGGAAAGCTCTTGGTGAACGTCATCTCGGGATATGCTCCGCAGGTTGGTCGAAGCGATGAAGAGAAGGACAAGTTCTGGTGTGCGATAGAGAAGCTGATGGAAAACGTGAAAGATGAGGAAGTTGTTGTGGTGGGAGGAGACCTGAATGGACATGTGGGAAGGAGTATGGATGGTTTTGAGGGAGTTCATGGGGGTTACGGATATGGTGTGAGAAATGGAGAAGGTGAAAGGATTTTGGAGTTTGCTGATGGAGCTGATTTGTTGATTTGTAATACTCAGTTCCAGAAAGAGGACAATAAGCTTGTTACATACACGTCAGGTGGGTCGACGACAACCGTCGACTACCTGATGGTGCGTCGGCGAGATAGGGGGCACCTCCGGGACACAAAGGTGATCCCGGGGGAGGAGGCTGTTTCACAGCACCACTTGGTTGTCTGCGACATAAGGGTGAAAGGTGCGAGGAGAGCTCGGCGGGTGAAGTACCAACCGAGAATGAAGGTGTGGAGGTTGAAAGAGGTGACAGTAAGGGAGGCATTAAAAGAGAGGCTGAGTAGGGTAGAGGATGATGTGGTTGAGCTTGAAAGTGGTTGGATGTCAATGAAAGCTAGTCTGTTGGGAGCCGTTGGTGAGGTATGTGGATGGACAAAAGGACCACCGAGGCACTCGGAAACATGGTGGTGGGATGTTGAGGTTGGAAAGAGGATTGACGAGAAGAGGAAGAAGTTCAAAGAGTGGCAGAAGGCGAAGGGTACGGGAGCAGAAACAGCAGAGCATGAAAGTTATAAGGCAGCCAGGAAGGCTGCAAAGAAAGAGGTAGCAAAGGCGCAGGAGGCATGTAGGAAAATGTTCGGAGAACGCTTGGATTCGGAAGAGGGTCAGAAAGCAGTATTCAGGATTGCAAAGCAGATAGCGAAAGAGAGGTGTGATGTGATGGGGGTGAGTTGCTTGAAGGATGAAGTGGGACAAATCGTTGTCGACCCAGATGGAATTAATGGAAGATGGAAAAGATATATGGAAATGCTGTTGAATACAGAGAATGAATGGGATGGCAACATAGAGAGTAACCCAGTTTTAGGATCGGCAGAGAAGATAACTGAGAAGGAAGTTGAGGAAGCGATAAAAGCAATGAAGAGTGGAAAAGCGGGAGGGCCGACGGGAGTTGTGGGAGATATGTTGAAGGCAGCAGGAAGTTGGGGTGTGAAGAGAATGACAGATCTGTAATTTGGTGGTGAAAGAAGGCCGCATTCCAGTGGATTGGGAACTGAGTACCCTCGTCCCTCTATACAAGGGGAAAGGTGACCCTCTGGAGTGTGGCTCGTACCGAGCGATAAAGTTATTGGAGCATGGAATGAAGGTATTGGAAAGGGTGTTGGAGAGGAGGATAAGGAAGAAAGTGAAGATCGACGAAATGCAGTTTGGATTTATGCCAGGAAGAGGAACGACAGATGCGCTTTTCATTGTGAGGCAGTTGCAGGAGAAGTATATGGATAAGAGGAAGAAGTTGTTTTTTGGGTTTGTTGATCTGGAGAAAGCATTCGATAGGGTTCCACGCAAAGTATTGACATGGGCGTTGAGGAAGTTAGGAGTGGAGGAATGGTTGATCAGAGTAGTGATGGCAATGTACAAAAGAGCACGCACAGCTGTAAGGACGAAGGACGGGAACAGTGGTGAGTTTGAGGTGAAGGTGGGAGTGCATCAGGGGTCGGTACTAAGTCCACTACTATTTGTAGCTGTGATGGAGGTGCTGGCTCAGACCGTAAAGGAGGGTTTACCGTGGGAGTTGTTGTATGCAGATGATCTGGTGTTGATTGTGGAAAGTATGGATGGACTGAAGGAAAAGATGAACAAGTGGAAGGAATGTATGGAGACAAAAGGTCTGAAGGTGAATATCGGAAAGACAAAGGTGATGGCAAGTGGTAAAGCATGTGGTGAGGTGGAAAGAACTGGGAAGTGGCCGTGTGCTGTGTGTAGGAAGGGTGTCGGAGTGAACTCCATTCAATGTACAATGTGTGCTGAGTGGGTTCATCAAAAATGTAGTGGTCTGAGAGGGTCATTAACCAGTGTGGCAGCTACATTCAAATGTAAGGTGTGCACAGAGGGAGCTGCAGATGGAGGAAATGTTGAGTTGGATCTTGGAGACGGCGTGAAGCTGGAAGGTGTGAAAACATTTTGCTACCTCGGAGACATGCTGAATGGAGAAGGTGGATCAGACTCGGCAACGGTTGCTCGAGTGAGATGTGCATGGAAGAAGTTTCGGGAACTGAGTGGCGTGCTGATGAGGAGGAGAGTGTCGCTGAAGCTGAAGGGAAAGGTGTATGCTGCATGTGTGAGAAGTGTTATGATTTATGGGAGCGAGACATGGGTAATGAACGTAGAGCAGCAACGAAGGCTGGAAAGGGTGGAAATGCGAATGCTTCGATGGATGTGCGGAGTATCGTTGAGAGAGAGGAAGACAAATGATGAATTGCGAAAGATGATGGGAATATTGCCTGTGATTGATGCTGTGAAGAGGAACAGGTTGAGATGGTTTGGTCATGTATTGAGGAAGGATGAAAGTGACTGGTTGAGAAGAGTGATGGAAGTTAATGTAGAAGGAAGTAGAGGACGGGGAAGACCGAGAAAGACTTGGCTAAAGATGGTGGAAGAAGAAATGCGGGCAAGGGGGTTAACAAGGAGAGATGCAGAAAATAGGGCAAAATGGAGAAGATTGTCATGGGGACCGCAAGGCTAACCCCCGCTCTAGCAGGGAACATGGCCTTAAAATGCATGTTGTGGTTGTTGTTGTTTAAAGGATGAGGATACTTAACCTTAGTATCACCAATTAGAAATAATTCAATGCAAATGCTCACCAATATTGAAGAACAAACACAAAGAATGTCTGCTGCTGGAACGCTACCACTCGTTGAACAAAATAGAGTACAGGAACTTTCAATAAATCAATTTGTGAATGAGTGCTTTCATTGTTGAACCCAAAGAAATCTAGATTTAGATCTGCATTAACTGATAAACATCTCAAATACATCTTACAAAATGACAACACCAGTATTACACCAGAAATCCCAAAAATGGCATCACATGTAAGAAGTATGTGTTCCAGTAACTGCCATTCAGTATTGTCAAGTAAAGATCATTAATAACCCATTAAAAATTAAAGTTGTTCCCTTCTACATTCGGCTGACAAAAGTGGATTTGATGTACCAACTTCACATATTTGGGTTTAAATCAAATTGCAACATAAAGCGGAATTGTTTTTCTTCTTTTCTAGTTTCTAAGGCCAATGAGCGCACACACACGTGCACACAAACGCACGCACACAACTTTTGCCTTTATGAGCCACCTCCTATTGGGCTGTAAAAAAAACTCATGTCAGAACAGCTGTACATACAAAGGCACAACAGAGTTTGTAGCGTAATCCACTGGCACATCTGCAAAAAACTTTAATATCCCAGTCCCAGAGAACTCATGGAAACATTAACCAAAAGCAATAATTGAGAACAAGGAAGATGGGGGTTGTAGGATGGGGAATGAACAAATGCAGATAGCACATTCACTTTTTGATGAGACCCTCTCAAAGGCATCACAATCACCACACCTGAATACAATCACCCATCC
The DNA here is from genome assembly GCF_964187855.1 of Myxine glutinosa. Classification (NCBI taxonomy): domain Eukaryota; kingdom Metazoa; phylum Chordata; class Myxini; order Myxiniformes; family Myxinidae; genus Myxine; species Myxine glutinosa. The sequence goes on along the minus strand of NC_136264.1, from coordinate 79,035,372 downwards.
ATCCCTTTACTACCTAAACCAGTCCTGCCAATATCCATGTACTGATATAATTATAAATAATGACCCATTATTCCCAATACTTCTCGGTTCCTATCTAATTCCAGTTTAAACCTATCTGCTTTTTTCTGCCACTACCTTTCAAAGGAGACTATTCCATACATTAACTGGTACAGCACTCGGTAGAGCAAATACCTCCACCAGGCTGAACAGTTTATGTTTTGTATCCCAATGATAGGCCAGGTCTGGATCTGGACTTGAACCAAAATCGAATAAATTCTTCCTCGTCACACAGCCAACCTGTCCACCAAGTTTTGGCCAAATCTATCCACAACCTTTTGAGAAATCCTGTTCACAGACAAGCAGACAGACAGACAGACAGGGGTGAAAACATAACCCTATCCACCGTAACAACTCGGTGAAAGACCTCTGCCTTTTTATTGTCCGAACTCTCCTCTTCTTAAATCTCAGGCTGTAGCCCCAGGATCTGTCAATATCCATTCTGCTGAAAACCTCTTCTGCACTTGTTTTGCTGCACCCTCATCATCTTAAACATTGCAATCACCTCATAATCACCTCCTTTCTTACATTTTATGTCCCTTTTCCTTCAGCCGCTTCTCGTAGCTTAGTCTCGTTAGCCAAATAATAAATCTAGTCTGCACTCTACATTAAATCCTTTCTATAACAGCAATGTCCTTTCTGAAATGTGACAAAAGCTGTTCATAATATTCTAGGTGAGGCCTCACTAAATTCCTGTATAGAGTTAACATGACCTCATTTGGTGTCTAATTTATCCCCCTGTGAATACAACCTATAACTCAACTAGATTTAACTATACAGTCACGTGAAAAAGTAAGGACACCCCATGTAAAGTTTTGACTTTTTCAACATATTTCAACATACAGCTATTTGATCTTCATTTCAACAATATTGCAAGATAAAGGTGATATAATATAACAAATATCATGAAACATTTACATTTTGTCGTCCATTGTATAATTTAAATAAACATAAATGCAAATTTCGCATGTGGAAAAAGTAAGTACACCCCTACATTTATCACGACTTCAAATACCTAAAATTAGAATCAGGTGCACCAGCTCAGGTGCAAATGATTAGAACATCATTAGAGAGGATCTTGGAGGAACCTGTCTTATTTAAACCTCAGACATTCCGTTTGGTTTGCTCTTTGTTGTTGAAGTGTGCAGCGTCACCATGCCTAGATCAAAAGAGCTCTCTGAGGCCTTCAGAAAGAAGGTTATAAATGCCTACGAGTCTGGGAAGGGATTAAAAAAGATCTCCCCAACAATTTGAAATCAATCATTCGACTGTCCGGAAGATCATCTACAAGTGGAGAATATTCCAAACAACTGCCAACTTGTTCAGGCCAGGCCGCCCCAGCAGGTTCAGCCCGAGAACAGACCGCAAGATGCTGAAAGAAGTCTCGAAGAACCCCAGAATGTCATCACGGGACCTACAGGTAGCTCTTGCCACTGTTGATGTCAAAGTGCACGAGTCTACCATGAGAAAGAGGCTGCAAAAATTTGATCTACATGGGAGGTGTGCCAGGAGAAAACCTTTGCTGTCCAGAAAGAACATCAGGGCAAGACTAAAGTTTGCCAATGAACACCTCGGCAAAGACCAGCACTTCTGGAACAATGTGCTCTGGACAGATGAGTCAAAGGTAGAGCTATTTGGCCACCGTACCAGAAGACATGTTTGGCGAAAACCAAAGACAGCATTTGACAACAAGAACCTGATACCAACTGTAAAGCTTGGTGGTGGAAATATTATGGTTTGGGGCAGCTTTGCTGCATCAGGGCCTGGGCAGCTCACCATCATAGAATCCACTATGAATTCTTCATTGTACCAGAGGGTGCTTGAGGATAATGTGAGGCCATCTGTCGGAAAGTTGAAGCTCAACCGAAGGTGGACCTTGCAACATGACAATGACCCTAAACATACCAGTAAATCCACCAAGGAATGGCTGAAAAGAAAGAAATGGAGGGTTCTGGAATGGCCAAGTCAAAGCCCGGATCTAAATCCCATCGAGATGTTGTGGGGGGATTTGAAACGAGCTGTGCATGCAAGAAACCCCTCAAACATCGCACAGCTGAAAGAATTCTGCATGGAGGAGTGGGCAAACATTTCTCCCAGTCGATGTCAGAGACTGGTAGACAGTTATAAGAAACGCCTACTTGAGGTTGTTTCTGCCTAAGGGGGCAATACCACCTATTAGAGCCAAGGGTGTACTTACTTTTTCCACATGCGAAATTTGCATTTATGTTTATTTAAATTATACAATGGACTACAAAATGTAAATGTTTCATGATATTTGTTGTATTATATCACCTTTATCTATCAATATTGTTGAAATGAAGATCAAATAGCTGTGTGTTGAAATATGTTGAAAACGTCAAAACTTTATATGGGGTGTACTTACTTTTTCACGTGACTGTAACTGCCAGGCACTGCGCTGTCTGCTTACCCACCCCCACCCCCACATCTATTACCACCCCCAGATCCTTCTTCTGTGTCACATGCTCCAAGACTGCCCCTTGCATTATGCAAGCCTTGGTTTCATTATTCTTAGCCATCCCCAGCAACTTACATTTCTTCATGCAAGGTGCTGAAGATAAGTAAAAGATAATTAAAACAAGAAAGAGCAATCAGAGATTGCAGACTCTTGCCAGGGCATGTGTTTTGGTGCTTTTTAATTTTTTGTGTTAAAACAAATATGGCGGCCAAACCACGTGACCGAGGATGTCATCGTTTGTTTGTTTTTCTCCACCAAATTTATCCATAGATGGCGCTCAAGAAATTTCATCTTGATCGGATGAAGTTTGGTACTTGTCGATTGTCGAATTATGATGTCACAATGGAGGGATCTATGACATCATCATTAACATACGGTATTCCCCATGGAGAGTTCATTGCAATGAGCCATGTCTCAATTTTTTCTATGCACCGCTTTCCGAGATATAGGTGCAAACATTTTTCGGTTTTTCCAAGATGGTGCGCATACCACGTGACCTATGACGTCATTATTATCATTAAAAGGTTCTACAGGAGGAGGCTCTATGGTGAAAATTCCCTGTCAATCGGACCAAAGGATGCAGAGAAAATCATATTTATTCTGTGCAGACAGACAGACAGACAAACAAGCAGACAGACAGACAAGCGGACTCAAATGCAATAACCTCTCCTCTGGCGAGAGAGGCCAACAAACAAAATAAGGCCAACAAAATGAAGGGTATCGACAAAATAACCTCCGCCCACCCTTACCCTCAACGGCCCAGTGGAATAAAACTGTAATCTTAAATGAATGGGGTGTGGATAAAGCACAAGCACAATGGGCGAAATGGCCTCCAAGTTCCTTCATTTCATCATCTCCAATGGATCAGCCTCGAAATACATCAATTATGGGAGGAAACCATCAATAGTGGAAACTGGTTTTGAAAAAAGGTTAACCATGATCAGTGAATGGGTATCGACACCATTTTGATTCAATGGGGAAAATGCATAGCAAAGCTTAACATTTGAGGTCTATTCTTCATATTCTCCGCCAAAGAGCTTGGCAGGAAGGAGGGGACGGGACGGCTGAAAGGAAAAGACATGTGGGTGGGGAAACAAAAGTGTGGTTTTGAGTTCTAGATCAGCGGGGTGCTTTCCAATGACTTCAGCAATTTGTCTCGACAATCACGTCATGTTAACCGTTAAGCCCGCTGTGTCGAGCTTCTTGGCTGAAAGTGTGATGCTGACCTTTGTGGTTCAAACAACGTCATGCCAATGAGACGATAAGAGGTTTGATGACAAAGAAATGTGTTATTCGTAAAGTATTGCCGAGGGTATCGATGTTCACAGAAAGCTCCAAGATTAAAAAGAACCTTCAGTTAGAAACACGGGATGCTCATTCAAGGCAAAGCATCATCTTTCAAGCACTGAAGGTTTACAAATAGGAGTTAAGAGTCTTTGAAGGGAGCAGACGTCCAAATGTTTGCGCATCAAAGCAATGTTATACACGGGAGCAAAGCGCCACAGCCAAGCAAAGCTGGGTGGACAAAAGTTAAAAGAAAACACACAATAAAGAAATGACCAAAACCTTCAGCTAAAAACTTGATCCATGTATACTCTGTGCAGGTCTGGATACCTGCCCATGTTACTCTAGCAGTCTACAGAGAATAGTCCACAAATTTCCATCTCACCATTTATTCTACCATTAAGCAGCTATTGACAACCTCCCTCTACCCTCCACCCACCCAAGTTCTCTTTCCCCCTTCTTATTCCAGCCAGGAAACGATATCAGGGCTGAAAATTAACAGAGGAACAGGCAACGAAATGACACATGTACGCAGAAGGAATGGGAAGGAGAAGAAATATTACTTCACATAAAGGAAAATTTTAGCAGCAGACATGTATGACTCACTGTCCATGGTAATTCACCACAACTACCCCCACAAGTTTCACAAATATATACTATAAAAGAGGTCGTGCGTGCGAGTTCCACCAATTGGTTGGACAGTTCACCCGACTTCACCCCCAATTTCTAAACGACGGCCACCAATTTAGGAACTCTTTAGAATTACTCTTTAGATCCCTTTCGAACCATTTAGAAGTACCCTTTAGAACCAGTGCTCTCAAGCAGCACTTTTACTGCTGAGGTTATGCAGGTTTGCTATTATTTCCAACTATTTTCTCTTAAAATTGTGGTGGGTTTCTGTGAAGTCGGTGATATCATGATAGGGGAGCAGAACGAGTTACATATTCCGCTGTTTCCACATGGGAATGCCCGGTTGCTTGTATGAGCAGGTAAAGGTGGAGGAGGAGGATAAGAGTTAAGATGGGAGAACTTTCGAAGGGGATAGGTGGGTTGAGGACTTTTGATGGGGGGATGGAACATTGGGGAGGGGATGGGATTGAAGTGGGAAGGAGATCAATGACTTAGGATTGGGAGGGGAAGGGTGTGGAGAGAAAAGATGGGACAGAGTTGGGAGAGGGACGCCGAGACTTTTTTTGTTGAGTAACTCGAGTTGTCAGAATTGCATGTGTGAGTTTACCCACAGTAAAAGTGTGTGCGTGTCTGTGTGTGTGTGTGTGTGTGTGCGTGCCTGTGTGTCTGTCTGTGTGTCTGTCTGTGTGTCTGTCTGTGTCTATGTTTGTCTGTGTGTTAATGAAACTTAAAAAAATTAACGTGTGTGTGGTGATACATGTGACAAATGCTGCTGTCCCACCTGAACAATCAGCAATTACTAACTAATATTTCTGGGTAAACAGAAATAAACAGTTCTGAAGCAAAAACAATGATGAGATAATTAAACCAATTTGGTCATCAATTACTCTGCACACATAGTACCACATCAACCTCACCTTACTGGACAAATCACCACAATTATTGGTTTCAAACGGTAGCATGTCACGTGACATTGGTTAGGGAGGGAGGGCGGGGGTGGCAGAAGGCAAGAATTTTGGGGGGGTATAAAAAACAAGTCGTGCTTTCTACACCACAACTATCATTTCCAAGGTTGTAGCCAAAACATTTCTGGAGGGCAGAACACAAATTGTTGTGGTTGACAAAGCCAAACAAAAATAAAATTCAACAATGAAGGTCAGCTCAATACAGCTGCAGCACTATAATGGGACTCAGTAAAGTGCATACCTCCTCCAGGCTGAACAGTTTGTGTTTTATAATCCCACCGATAGGCAGGATCTGCATCCAGACCTGAACGAAAACCTAATCAATTCCTCGGCGTCACACAACAAACCCTGTCCACCATGTTTCGTCCAAATCCGTCCATAACTTTGAGATATCCTGCTCTGAAACAGACAAACAATACAGACAAACAGGGGTGCATACATAACCTCCATCCACCTTTGGTGGCGGAGGAAATGAGGAATTCCAAGAAGGAAACAGCAATAACCATTATTTGTGAATTGTGAGTCATTGACCACAAAACTTCATGACAATGACATTTACGTGTGTTGATGCACACGCCGACACTTGCAATCTGGCCCATGACAAAATTCAAAACAGTTTGAGTCGGGCAGCTTAAGCAAGTTATGTCGATAGAAAATATACGTGCCAATTGCTGACAAGAAGAGGAAAAAAATGCATAAAACAATAAATGGAGGGAGCACAGCGATTTATTTGATCACATTCTGCAGTTTTTGCTAAAGTTCTCAAGCGAAGCATTGTTTGGGGCCAACAGCGGGTGCTGTATTTATTTCTAAAAAGTGTTACGTTGTGGTGGTTTCATTTTACTGCACGAGCGAGCGACTTTTTATGTTTGCGGTGAACAAGGCGAGCTTGGATTGCTTTGGGAATTCCAGGCCACAATGGCGCCATGCACAAAAAGTTCCACAGACTTTCACTTCCACGCTCAAGCAATCTGCATCTCATGGTCACATCTACGTCCAAATTGACTCAGCCCAAGAGAGGGGTAAGAGACGAGTGTAATAGTGTAAAAATAGTGTAAAAATAAAAATCCATGAAATTGGCAAACGATTCCATCGAAGCCAGAACTAAAAAGAAAAAGTAACCACAGTCTAAACCTGATTCGACACAAAATGTACATTCTTAATCGTCTATTCACCTCAAGCCACACGACGAAGCATCACAAATGCGACGCCACCCACTACACCATGATAAATTACTGGGCCCCATCAGGCTGGGTCATGCAGGGAAACCTCACATCTCGCTCAGCACACGCGTTAAAGGTACAACGCCATTTTGGAAACATGCCAGGATGATTTACAGCAGCTGAACCTCAATGCCATCACAAAGAAGGCAAATTGCAATGAAAACAGACCTGGGAAAGCTGTCACTTAAACCTGGCTATTGTAATGAGCCAAACAGTAATTTCCTGGAGACTGTTTGTTGGGGAAACAATGAATAAAAAGACAAACACTTTTGAACAAAGTCGGTCTGTTTCCCTGCTCTCCACATCCCACCCCAATCAACCCTCCTGCACTTTGCAGCTAAACAGGTTGCGCTGCATACCCTGCACAAATCTAGGCAGCATCAGAAACCTTAGTCCAAGTTTTCGGCTGCATTTTTCAAATCAAGCTGAATTTCAAGTTATTCAAATAGAAAAATTATTTTAAAATATTTTTTGACTGAGCTTGCTTGGCACACTGTGTGCTCCTGGAATTACTTATGATGAGCGAAAACCTGCTTTGAGAGCAGGCAACTCAAAAGCCACACTAAAGGCCAAAGCTATGAATGATGTCACCAAAAGCCTTTCATGACCATCTCAGCTCACCAAATGTACAAAGATTGCACATGCCACACAAGGAATCAACACTCGCTGTCCCATTTATACCCAATTCCCTTCGACTCACTTGGCGATACTAGAATGAAATGAATGAATGAATGAATGATCGTTTTAAGGCCATTTTCCCCGCTAGAGCGGGGGTTAGCCTTGCGGGCCCCATGACAATCAGGGTTCCCTGTTTGAGGCAATGTTTTTATGGCCGGATGCCCTTCCTGACGCCAACCCTTGGTCACGCTCTTACGATGCGCAGTGATACGGTGTACCTATTCTAAACCGGGGTACACACCGGGATCATTCATCCCAGCAAGCTGGTACTCAATTTGCCGACCTCGGAAGGATGACAGGCTGAGTCAACCCCCCTGGCGTTAATTCAGCGATCGACCGGGATTCGAACCCAGGATCCTAGGATCCCAAGCCGGCACGCTAACCGCTAAGCCAACACCAGGCTATAACTAGATACTAGATGCCACCAAATCCAAAAGCAATTGTTGTAAGCAGTTTTCTTGTTCTTTTTCGCCAAACAAAGGATATTTTCACAAGAAAGAGACAGGCTGGCAGACTTTCAGCCATTTTTGAGCTTGTCCTTATTTCCCATCTTTCCATGTTCAGTTCTCACATGGTCATACTTTATTCACATCTACCAATCGCCGCCCCCAACCCACCCACACTCCTCCAACCTTCTACATTGGCATTGCTTACTCATATCTTCTCATCTGTCATGTTGAACTACAAGAAATTGCTTTGTACGTCCAGTCACGCTTTTCCTCTCGAATCCTTTGAGTCACCAACATAGATCCAACAAATCATACACTGTTCCAGCCAAGATACATTTGAACATTGCTCAAATTAAAGCAGTTTTCTTGCCATAAAGTTCAAAACTGCTAATAGTGTAACATAAACAGAGTCTAATGGAACAGCAGCTCATAAAACAGCACTCTATGATGCACCATCCTGACGCAGTTCAAGTCACAGTCCACAAATAACATTCACTAGCATGGCATGCAAAGTTGGTTGAGATTTATGCAAGGCAAGGCATGCTTCCATGCTTTTGGTGGGCACTCAATTTCATTTTCCTCCAAAACCCTGTAGAAAACAGCCCAAACATTCCTCTCCAGTCCTTGTACAAGAAGACTTAAAAATTAAATGTCAGACTGGCAGAGAATTTTCCACAATTATGAAAGAAGAATTACCACTTGAAGAAACTTAAATTATTAACCGAGTATGTATGTGGGGCTCGTGCTGTTAGACAAATTTTCTTTTTGATTGCATAATAATCGATAATAATCAATGCCAGAATATCATACTTGTTGTACGTAATATGGGCCCTTAATAATGACGTATGAATACTAGCGGGGCCTTTTGCACATGAAAAACTCCCAATTCTCTCACTCCCAATTCTCCTCGGATCTCTTCACAACTAGCGCGATCCTGCTCCGCATGTCACAGGCTCTTCCCCTTTCTCCTCAGAACTAGCGCAATCCTCTTGCGCTTTTTGTCAGTTCCTCCCTTGTCTCCCTTGAAAACCCTCCACCCCTAGAAGCGTTGGGGCTCCACCCAACGACCAGGAAACGATCATAGCTCCTCCCCCTCTCTTTCTTAGCAGAGCAGAGCCCAACCACGATGTGCATTACTTCTCTCTTTGCTCTTTTGTTTGCTCTTCTCTTACCAACCGGTGAACTCAGTGGATGTTTACAGGGAGGTTTTTCACACGTTTCCTTTACTTAATCCCTCGCTATCCATTACAATGCACCACCCTCCATATGGCACACATTCAAACAAGACAATCCATAAGTTGACGTATCCCTACTTATTACGTAAACATTGTCTACCTACTCGTACACGGACCATACTACTCTATGCAGTTCTATCTGTTCTAAGGTAATCTCTAATGCCCCCTCCCCCTCCCATAAACTTAACATAATATAGACTGGTGAAGCATAATATGGAAGAACAGGAATACAACAACCATGTTACAGTCATTGTGAAGTAAATTACGAGTTGTTTTGAGCTACAATATTTTTATTTTATTTACTATTCCTTTCGCACCATCAGGCATCAGGACGTCATGTCACAATCGGTTTAATTGGCTAAGGGCCACGATCCTGGACAGATTGCTATTCTGACGTAGGATACTGTAATGGCTCATTTCTCCCAAAGCTAGAACTCATTTTGCAGATCTTGAAAGGATGACAGGCTGAGCCAGCCCACCTAATGCTATTTATGGCATGTCAGGGGCTTGAAATCAGGATCCTTACCCAGCAACCTTAACGGTTAAGCCATCACCAGGCTTCCAAAGGATAGTTAGTTGGTATTAACCTGATAACCCAGTCTGTGCACACCTTACACATGAATGTAGCTGCCAGACTGGTTAATGACCCTCTCACACCACTACATTTTTGATGAACCCACTCAGCGCACATTGTAGATTGAATGGAATTCACTCCGACACCCTTCCTGCACAAAGCACATGGCCACTTCCCAGTTCCTTCCACCTCACCACATGCTTTACCACTTGCCATCACCTTTGTTTTTCTGATATTCACCTTCAGACCTTTTGTCTCCATACATTCCTTCCACTCGTTCATCTTCTCCTTCAGTCCGTCCATACTTTCTGCAATCAACACCAGATCATCTGCATACAACAACTCCCACGGTAAACCCTCCTTTACATTCCGAGCCAACACCTCCATCACAGCTACAAATAGTAGTGGACTTAGTTCCGACCCCTGATGCACTCCCACCTTAAGTTCTTCCACACCAATTTCGACAAACCATTTCTAAATGGACATCGCTTTGTGCACGGGGGCATTGTCATGCTAAAACAGGAAATGGCCTTCCCCAAACTGTTGCCACAAAGTTGGAAGCACACAATCGTCTAGAATGTCATTGTATGCTGTAGCGTTAAGATTTCCCTTCACTGGAACTAAGGAGCCTAGCCCGAACCATGAAAAACAGCCCCAAACCATTATTACTCCTCCACCAAAATTTACAGTTGGCACTATGCATTCGGGCAGGTAGCGTTCTCCTGGCATCCGTAACACCCAGATTCGTCCGTCGGACTGCCAGACGGTGATGTGTGATTCATCACTCCAGAGAACGCGTTTCCACTGCTCCAGAGTCCAATGGCGGTGAGCTTTACACCATTCCAGCCGACGCTTGGCATTGCGCATGGTTATCTTTGGCTTGTGTGCGGCTGCTCGGCCATGGAAACCAATTTCATGAAGCTTCTGATGAACAGTTGTTGTGCTGACGTTGCTTCCAGAGGAAGTTTGGAACTCGGTAGTGAGTGTTACAACCGAAGACACACGATTTTTACGCTCCACACGCTTCAGCACTCGGTGGTCCCGTTCTCTGAGTTTGTGTGGCCTAACACTTCACGGTTGAGCTGTTGTTAGTCCTAGACATTTTTACTTCAGAATAACAGCACTTACAGTTGACCGGGCCAGCTCTAGCAGTGCAGAAATTTGACGAACTGACTTGTTGGAAATGTGGCATCCTATGACAGTGCCATGTTGAAAGTCTCTGTCTTCAGTACTTCAGTACAGCCCATTCTACTGCAAATGTTTGTCTATGGAGATTGCATGGCTGTGTGCTTAATTATATATACCTGTCAGCAATGGGTGTGGCTGAAACAGCCGAATCCACTAATTAGAAGGGGTGTCCGCATACTTTTGGTCAAATAGTGTATATACACATATACACTGTATATACTGCATATATATATATATATATATATATATATATATATATATATATATATATATATATACTAATGGCAACCACCATGCATGTCCCTTAGAATAGTTATTTCATAGCAGAACATTATCTTAGCCCTTCCCCTTACTTTGGGTTAGTATGTCTTTATGCGTTGGGGAGGGACAGACAGGCCCTCAACTCATAAGGGATAATTAGCCCGGCAGATGCACCAAGACTGCATCCACAGTTATTGATTCAAAGTCTTGAAGGACAGAAGAAGACCAAAGACCATTGGGATATGCACCAGGTAAAAGTCCCTTTGAGAGGGTTTGTGGACAGGGAACTTTTCAAACCCACCAATCAGGGCCTGAGGAACTTCGGGGGAGCTTGTGGGGGCATACTCGACCAATCGGGAGCCCGGAAAACACTCCCCCCCCCCTCCACCCTCGGCGAGGGCTGGACAAAAAGGCCTTGTACACGTGCATTCACTCTCTCTCTTTGCCGGATTCCCAGCACGTGTGCATCCGCTCTTGACCGGACTCTCTCACAGGCCTCTGCACATGATTCACTCTCTTGGCTTTGACTTTGTTCTCCTAGCACATGCCTGCATAACTCTCGCTTGGCCTTGAACATTGTTGGCTGTGCACGTGGGCTCTAGGCCGGACCCTCTCACAGGACTCTGCATGTGTGCATGACTTGGATTCTTTCTGCATGTGCCTGCTTACCTGCCCTTGTTCGTGCTGGGACTCCCTGCCCAGGTTTGTGCTGACAATCGCCTTTGCCTGCTCATCGTGTTCATGCTGGGGATCGCCTTTGCCTGCTCGTGTTCGTGCTGGGGATCGTCTTTACCTGCCCGTGTTGGGACTGCCATTTGCCGGCCAGGTGCTTGTTGGTGGAGTCGAGACAAAAGGCGTCACAAGGAGAAGCATCTGGTAGAATTGTGACCGCTTTGCTAACAGGATTACAACGTTTGCTCCCCCCCCCCCCCTCCCTGCCCCCCGTGAATGTGTGCTGGGTGCCCTTGTTGTGTTTATTCGTAGTAATCTTCATAAGGCATAAATTAAGCTAAGTTTCTGCCTCTTGTCCTTTTTTCTTTCCTACCGATAAGTTGCACTGTACATATTTGTAAATAAATCAAATTGTTGAACGTTTCCTTTCCCTCTGTCCATGAATGTCTTTTCTTTCATTGGTCCACCAGTGCTCGCACCCAGAGTAACGATCGGCCATAACAAAATTAGCATCAACCCGGCGTGTACCAACGCTTGTAGGTCCGTCGAAATTTCCATCCAGGAACAAAAGAAAGTGGTACACCACCAAAGGGAAGGTACATTCCCTAATTGAAACCATCATGTGGTACAGGTAAGCAATGTTAGACGATTGGACCCTGCTATCACGCGACGGTCCAATTGGCGTTTGTAGTTGCTGGTTCGCAACCTGCCAAAGTATGAAGTTATTCGTGCGCGCAGCCTCAGGTCCGGTAAGTTCGGGAGGGAACGGAGGCTAACCCCCTCGTAGTAGACCAGAACCCAGGCCGTAACAACATATTACCCAGTACATACCCACTCTTATGACAATGGTGAGCCTCACCTGTTGGCAAGAAAAGTGTCTGGCCTTGTCGTAGCACACATTTGTAGCAGCGATCAGCAAGCTCTCCAAAGAACGTCTCGCTTTGACTGGTGGAGGTATTCCATTTCTCATAGCGAATCAGGTTACTGTTGGTGGGTTTCACAAGGTAGAATATTTTCTCTCCCTGTGAACATGCACACCAATTGTATAATGAGACAGGAACATGGAGAAGCAAGTCATTTCAAATGAATATGGAATTTGCCCTAACCCTAACCCTAATCTGCAAATGACATTAGGAGATCTTTAAATATCCACTGGCTAATGCTGGGCTCGCCGGATAACCTCGAGGTATGCACACTGGCCCCTGAGCTGTCCATCCTGGGTTTGGATCTCTGCCGAGCTAAACTGTCATCCATGTGCTTCGCATAAGGGTGATTCATCAGTACGTTCCATCCGTTGGATGGATGTTAAACTGGGTATTCCGTCTGCTGCCATGAGTTGGTGGACGTTAAAGATCCCACAATGGCATCCGTGAAGAGTAGGCGAGCTATCACCAGTACCCTAGCCAAATACCAAATTACTGCTGTTACCTTCAGAGGGCATCACATCAGTGGCAAGGCCGCACCGCCTCAGCCATTGATGCTACCTGCACCCATGTGCTGCATACGAAAGAAATAGACTCTAATGCTAGCATATTGGACACCCAACTGAACGGCCATCTGAGGGGTGGCACACTTTGTGACGAGTGTTTTTTTTTTTTTTTGAGGCCACGACACGATAACTTATCGTAAGGCATAACCCTGCGAACAATGTCACTCACCACGTGCCTCATTCCACGTGTTTCAACAAATCCAGTGACAGTTCTGTGGGCAGTGGGTGCTGAGTGATTACTTGGGCGATGGAAACCCCATCTTTTGTTGTCACCCATTTAATAACCTTTATCACTTTATCACAAGAGTACGTGGCAGTGATAATGCCAAGGAAAGAGAGAGGAGTTTTGAGGTGAGAGATCACTGTGTGTCTTATATAGTGATCCACCTGAGCGTTACTGCTTGACACTTCGCTGTGTACCTGTTACACCTCTTCATCGATCAGCCTGATATAGCAGTAAACAGCCTCACATCGCTACACTCTTGCTGGTTTCTGAACATACGTGTTATATTCGTTTATTTATTTTACTATGTACATTATCCATTTGACATTTTGTATTCCGAGGAATTGTTTTTTTCTCATTTAATTCCATGCACATCAATTTTGCACATCAAATTATTTTCTAAAATGTTAAACACGCTATTAGTATACAATATCAAAATTCTTATTATTATTCCCTGCCTGTGAAATACCAATCATAAGGTTTATAGCTGGGCCAAAAATCAAACCGAAACTGGAACGGCACTCGGTGGGGCGCATAACTCTGCCAGGCTGAACAGTTTATGTTTTGATGGGCCAGATCTAGATTCGAACCTAAACCAATATCTAATCAGCCTGTTATTGTCACCTAACCAACTCATCCCCCAAGTTTAGTCAAAACACGTCCACAACTTTTTCAAATATCATGTTATCACTTTTCGCCCGATCTCTCAATGTTGAAGAATCACTTAAAAATTAAATAATTCACGTATCCGAATCCATACTCACATCTTCACCAAAATCGAATCGAATCGTCCTAGTCAGACACCCAACATGTCCACCAAGGTTTGTCCAAATCCATCCATAACTTTTTCAGGTATCATGTTATATATCACTTTTCGCCCCATCTCCCAATGGTGAAGAATCACTTCAAAAATTTTACTAGCCGGATCCGGATACGGATCTTCACCAAAATCGAATCATTTCGTCCTTGTCACATACTCAACCTCTCCGCCAAATCTTGTCCGAATCTGTCCACACATTTTTGAGATATCTTGTTCACAAACAAACAGACAGATGAAAAATCACTCAGAGCGACACTTGGCAAAACAGAACAAAGTGGAATGGCACTCAGTAGAGCATCCTTTTAACCTCAAAAATAGGTGTTGGTCGAATTCAGTTAACTGAAGTGTATATCCCATTCAAATTTCAAGTGAATCGTATGAAAATTGAGGATTTTAGAAATTTGAAATTGTTGTTGACTTTTGGCCTGTGTTGCTCTTTTGGCCTATGGTGATCTCAAAAATAGTTGGTGGTTGAATTCAGTTTGCTGATATGTAAATCCCATTCAAATTTCAAGTGAATCGGATGAAAATTGAGGATTTTAGAAATTAAAAAAAAAGTGGTTGACCTTTGGCCTACGTTGACCGTTTGGCCTATGCTGATCTCAAAAATAGTTGGTGGTTGAATTCATTAAGCCTATATGTAAATCTTCTTCAAATTTCAAGTCAATCGGATGAAAATGAGGATTTTAGAAATTTGAAATGGTTGTTGACCTTTGGCCTAAGTTGACCTTTTGGCCTATGCTGATCTCAAAAATAGTTGGTGGTTGAATTCGATTCGCTGACATGTAAATCCTCTTCAAATTTCAAGTCAATCGGATGAAAATTGAGGATTTTAGAAATTTGAAAGGGTTGTTGACCTTTGGCCTGTTGACCTTTTGGCCGATGTCGATCTCAAAAATAGTTTCTGGTTGAATTCAGTGTGCCGATATGTATATCCTATTCAAATTTCAAGTCAATCGGATGAAAAATGAGGATTTGAAAAAGTGGTTGACCTTTGGCCTATGTTGACCTTTTGACCTTTTGACCCCAAAATATATAGGATTTTGTCGGACCACGAACTCTACCATTTGATAAAGTTTCATGAAGATCGGTTTAAAATTGTGACCTGTCGGCAAGTATAAGTGAGCGGACAGACAAATGAAAAATCACTCAGAGAGCGACACTTGGCAAAACAGAACAAAATAGAATGGCACTCAGTAGAGCATCCTTTTAACCTCAAAAATAGTTGGTGGTTGAATTCAGTTAACTGATGTGTATATACCATTCAAATTTAAAGTGAATCGTATGAAAATTGAGGATTTTAGAAATTTGAAATTGTTGTTGACTTTTGGCCTATGTTGCTCTTTTGGCCTATGGTGATCTCAAAAATAGTTGGTGGTTGAATTCAGTTTGCTGATATTTAAATCCCATTCAAATTTCAAGTGAATCGGATGAAAATTGAGGATTTTAGAAATTAAAAAAAAGTGGTTGACCTTTGGCCTACGTTGACCTTTTGGCCTACGCTGATCTCAAAAATAGTTGGTGGTTGAATTCAGTAAGCCGATATGTAAATCCTCTTCAAATTTCAAGTCAATCGGATGAAAATTAAGGATTTTAGAAATTAAAAAAAAGTGGTTGACCTTTGGCCTATGTTGACCTTTTGACCTATGTTGATCTCAAAAATAGTTGGTGGTTGAATTCAGTTCGCCGATATGTAAATCCTATTCAAATTTCAAGTCAATCGGATGAAAATTGAGGATTTTAGAAATTTGAAATGGTTGACCTTTGGCCTGTTGACCTTTTGGCCTATGCTGATCTCAAAAATAGTTTGTGGTTGAATTCAGTTAACTGATGTGTTATATCCCATTCAAATTTCAAGTGAATCGTATGAAAATTGAGGATTTTAGAAAATTGAAATTGTTGTTGACTTTTGGCCTATGTTGCTCTTTTGGCCGATGGTGATCTCAAAAATAGTTGGTGGTTGAATTCAGTTTGCTGATATGTAAATCCCATTCAAATTTCAAGTGAATCGGATGAAAATTGAGGATTTTAGAAATTAAAAAAAAGTGGTTGACCGTTGGCCTACGTTGACCTTTTCGCCGAAGCTAATCTCAAAAATAGTTGGTGCTTGAATTCAGTTAGCCGATAAGTAAATCCTCTTCAAATTTCAAGTCAATCGGATGAAAATTGAGGATTTTAGAAATTTGAAATGGTTGTTGACCTTTGGCCTATGTTGCCCTTTTGGCCTATGCCGATCTCAAAAATAGTTGGTGGTTGAATTAAATTCACCGCCATGTATATCCTATTCAAATTGCAAGTCAATCGGATGAAAATTGAGGATTTTAGAAATTTGAAATTGTTGTTGACTTTTGGCCTACGTTGACCTTTTGGCCCACGCTGATCTCAAAAATAGTTGGTGGTTGAATTCAGTAAGGCGAATGCAAATCCTATTCAAATTTCAAGTCAATCGGATGAAAATTGAGGATTTTAGAAATTTGAAATGGTTGTTGACCTTTGGCCTATGTTGACCTTTTGGCCTATGCTGATCTCAAAAATAGTTGGTGGTTGTATTTAGTTTGCCGATATGTATATAAAAAAAACCTCCGTTTAGAGGCCATTTTTCCCCGCAAGGCGGGGGTTGGCCTTTTTCGGGCACCGTGGTTGTTGTTGTTTTTTGTCCCCTTTATGAAGCAATGTTTTACGGCCGGATGCCCTTCCTGACGCCAACCCTTTTTGTCGCCTTTTTACGACAAACAGGGAATTACCAGTGAACTGGTACTCAATTAGCCTACCTCGGAAGGATGACAGGCTGAGTCAACCCCCCTGGCGTTAATTCAGCGATCGACCGGGATTCGAACCCAGGATCCTAGGATCCTAAGCTGGCACCCTAGCCGCTAGCCCAACACCAGGCTTTGCCGATATGTATATCCTATTCAAATTTCAAGTCAATCGGATGAAAATTGAGGATTTTAGAAATTTGAAAAAGTGGTTGACCTTTGGCCTATGTTGACCTTTTGACTCCAAAAACATATAGGATTTTGTCGGACCACGAACTCCACGGTTTGGTAAAGTTTTGTGAAGATCGGTTTAAAATTGTGTCCTGTAGGCAAGTAGAAGTGAGCGGACATACAAACAAACACACACAAACCGGAGTGAGCAACATACTTGCAAAAAAAAATGTTTTTTTTTGCTAAGTAACACACACACACACGCACACACACACACACACACACACACACACACACACACACACACACACACACACACACACACACACACACACACACACACACACACACACACACACACACACACACCGGAGTGATCAACATACTTGCAAAAATTTTTTTTTAATATATGCCAAGTAACAAACAGACAGGGGTGAAAACATAACCTCCATCCACCCTAGGTGGTGGAGGCAACCATCCTTTTAGATCATGCCATACTTCTGCTAATAAAGAATTACTAGCAAGGACCCACGGAAATCCCCATTCCCACCCGTCCCCCACCCTTCCCAAGTCCTCAGCATCCCCATCCAACACTAAGACCTCACCTCCTCCCCCCACCTCCAACCCACCCCACCCCACCCAAGTCCTCAAACCAGCCCCCCCGACCCCCCAATCTTCAATCCCCCTCTTCCAACTCAGTCCCTTCTCCCCCCCCTCATCCCTCCTCCCCCTCCCCCCGTGGACCCCTGTAGTGCCCCATTTTTTTTTTAATGCCGTGAACAAACTTTGGTACATCATGGGTGTTGAAGGTTGTGGTCAAGTTTCATCAAAATGTGTGTGGTTTCTGAGAAAAAAGCAAATACCTATTTCGGGGGGCAACCCAAACAGTTTGGTCACAATCCCATCAGTGGCTTGGGAGAAGAAGTTGCAAGTGTTTGCGGACTGACAGACTGACGACGCACCATCGCATAAGCTCCCCGGAACTACGTTCCAGGTGAGCTAAAAACAATGTTAGAAGCAAATAACGACGGAACGTTAAATTCGTAATCTCGTTCCACTTTCTTCTCATTCTTCACAACATTCCTGTTCTGTTCTTTAAGAACAATGTTAAAATCAAATTTAATGCACGCTCTCATGAGATTCCATCATCTCACAATCCTTCAGTAAAAATAGTGGTGAGGTAAACTAAATGAAAAAAAAACACACAAAGGCATTCACAATGGGGAAAAAAATATGCAACCAGAACTCCTCGGACAAAGATCTATATAATGGAATGGGTTTTGTGGTCCTGGTCGATTAGTTTAATAGAAAAATCACCAGATAGACAGACAGAAACAAAAACAGAATAAGCGTATTGTTATATAGGATGAGCTAAAGTGTAGCGTGTTAATTTTACGCAAATAGCATACTCAACCTTGCAAGTTCCAGCAAACATATTCCTCTATTGCATAGGAATACAAGAAAAAGACAACACAGGCAAGAATAAAACAGCAAAGAAACTGTTGGGCTGTGGATGCATTGAATTGTTGGGCTGTGGATCAAACTGAGATGAGACAGCTCAAAAGAGCTACACTGTCAGCCCATGACCTGAAATAATGAATCACATAGACCTGGGGCCATAGCATGAATCACCAGTGGTAAACCATCCATAGCCAGATACCCACTGACATTCAAAAGCCTCAAAAGGACCACACTAAAACAAACGTAAATTAATTCATTTTGTGAAAAGCAAAAAGACCAATAACAGGTGGAATAAAAGAAAGGGCTCTAAATGAGCAATTCAGATAGATAGATAAATAAATAAATAAATAAATTTTAAAAAACAACACAAAAAAACAAAAACAACACAGAACCTTCTGAACTCAATCTGCCTTCTCCAGATCATATGTACTATTGATTCTGAATACTTTCACAAAAGCTTAGTCTCTCTGTCATACACTAGTTGATCAAATCCTACCTGTGGATATCTTAGCCGTCCTCTCGAGTGTGGTAAACCGAATAATGCAGTGAGGTGGTTACCCTGCGCTCACAAAGCGAAAATCAGTGTTAGGCAATTGGTTGCGTCCGTACGTGTTGCGTGCGTGCGGCGTCTGCATTTTAAAAATTCATTTTCTCGGCAACCGTTGGTCCGATTGACACTAAATTTTACCAGAAGAGCGCCTCTGGCCTCACCTCCTCCCCCCACCTCCACCATACACACACACACACACACACACACACACACAGTGCATCACTCTCTGCCCGTATAATTTTTTTTATTCATAATCATGACGTCATAGGTCACGTGGTATGGACGCCATATTGGAAAAACGTTACACCTCTATATCACCGAAACTGCTTAATGGAAAAATGTAAACATAGCTCATTGTCAAGTACTCCCCATGGGGGAATAAGATGTGTTAATGATGATGTCATCAGTTCCTTCATTATGACATCATAATTCGACAATTATAACGCTTCATCCGATCACGAATAATTTTATTTCTCTGCAACTGTTGGTCTGATGGACGCAGCATTTTCACCAGAGGAGTGCCTCCTCCTGTAGCATATTTAATGATAATTATGATGTCATAGGTCACATGATACAGGCACCATCTTGGAAAAACAAAAAAAACGTACCTCCATATCTTCGAAACTGCTGCATGGAAAAAATTGAAACATTGCTCATTGGAAAGAACTCAGCATGGGGAATAAGTGTTGTTAACAATGACGTCACTGTTGCCTTAATTATGACGTCATAATTCGACAGGGAAAATGCATAGTTTGATCATTTTGAAATTTATTGAGCATGATCTACACAACAATTATATTAGAGAATATAAATTTATGATGTCTTCGCTCATGTGGTCCAGCAGCCATATTGGATCAAATTTTAAAACCCTTCAAAAATAGAAGAGTTGCCTCACACCAAGTTGACAGCGCAGGGTAAGTATTCTATGAATACCATCTAGTTGCAGTGAGGCAGCTCGTTGACTCAACATAGACGGGGTAAACTGAATGAGGGCAACTTTAGCTCACTCTACAAGACTGGCAAGAAGAGTACAGCCATCCTTAGGCAAGCCAGAAAACAAAATCTTGCTAATATCATGGCCAATCTCTCTAATGAGTCTCCTTCAACCCATCCTGCTGTCCCCCACCCTTGCCCCTCATACCCACCGACCTCTCCACTGTCTTTCACAAAGGGAGAGAAAGTTTTGTCCAACTTTGCCTCTTGGTCAGTGACAGACAGACCCAGATGGCCTCATTGCCAATGTTCTCGAATCCTGCTGTGCTGCTCTTGCTTATCCTTTGTCTACTGTTCAACCTGTCATTCTCCTTTGACTGCCTCCCAGTCCACCAACATCACTCATTCACAAGAAGGGTGCAAAAACAGATTCTCAACGATAGGCCAGTAAACTTACTTCCAATTACAAGAAAGGTCAGAGTCCATAATTACTGCCGATGTCAAGACTAATCTCAATCAGTTTGAATTATATCCTGGTCACAACTATGGACATGCTGCTGCTTCTCTCTAAACAATGGTAGGATGCCATAAATATCTAAGAGGTCAAAACCA
The DNA here is from genome assembly GCF_964187855.1 of Myxine glutinosa. Classification (NCBI taxonomy): domain Eukaryota; kingdom Metazoa; phylum Chordata; class Myxini; order Myxiniformes; family Myxinidae; genus Myxine; species Myxine glutinosa. The sequence continues at coordinate 79,014,665 of NC_136264.1, read as the reverse complement.
TCTCCCTGGTTATATCTCGGGAATTTTACGCAGTCTTGCATCTTGTACTGCTTGGCAAGCTCTCTGCCTGCAATATTCATACCTAGCCCTTTCTCACTTCCTACGGTCATGCAGTCGATGCGTGGCTATCAATGGAACCTCACCTAAACACTATTCTCCTCTTCCAGTGGAAGCTATAATACCCCAAGGCAGTATATTGGGTTAAATCTTGTTCTTCATCGACATAAACACTTTTGTTCCTCATATCATATCAGATGCTTTAGAGTTTAGAGAAACCTCTCCATTTTTTGCAGATGACTATTATTGTCATTCAGTACCCCCATGGCCCAAACCAATGCCAGGTGGATGGAAGTTGCATCACTCTCTGCGTATGTGGAATTAATTAAATTCTGGTCTGATAAATTGATACATCTTTCAATCCTGGAAAATCCATTCTCAACATATCACTCCAGAAGGATCGTCAGGAAGTTCTGGAGGAAATATTTTGAACTTCTAGGCATCACCACCAGCCACGTCCTCTCATGGGACAACCACATGGCAAAGCAAAGCTGATCTCCTATGTGAGCTGCAAACTGAGCATCTTCAGTCGCCTCAAGTCATTCCTTTTTAAAAATCAGAACTATTCAGAGCATGCACATGCCTATGTCTGCAGCTCATTGGAGTATGGTTCACCCATAGGGTCTGGTGACAAAACATCACATCTACCTCTCGGATTCTGAGGAATATAAAGCACCAAACAATATTGGCATCTCCCACGATGAGGCCGAAGCACAAGACATGTTTCTTTCATATCGCAAATAGTCTTTTTTTTAACCAACTCTCCCCTATTGTAACCTTCTCTACTCCATCAGTCTTCCCACCCTAGCTCCAAAGTTCTTCGAAGATGCAAGCATTCTTCCATTAACTCCCTCCTGGACTCAAAATCCAGGCTTCCACACATGTCCAGTCTTTTGTTGTTATTTTCTCTCATAATCTTCCTCCAGAAGTTCAAGCAAGCAGTGCACCACCTTCTCATGTCATCCTCTATCCCCATTAATCCTTCCTTACCCAACCCTCTTACTTGCAGGTAATTGTTTCCTCCTCCTCTCTCTCCTCTTTTCCTATTCTCTCCCCTCTTTTCTCATCTTTTCCTTCCTTGTTGTGTCCAACAGTGGTGCCACTAGCAATATGTTTTCAATTTACCCTCTGTCATCTGTAACTCTTCCATGAACCACGATTTTGTTCAATACCCCTCCATCCCCCTCTTCCTCTTCCTCCTTCCTCACTCCTCCTCACCCCTCCCACACTCCTCATAGCAAACTGTTGATTGCTGGTGTATACATCCACATGGCAATAAAGGCTCCAAGACAAAAACAGAAAAAATAAGTTCAAATGGTTAAGATGCACATTTACTCCCTGCATGACCCATTCTTCACTGAGTCACGAAGGCTGGAAATATGTAAGAAAAAAAAACAAGTTATTTTTCTCACATAACTGATTCACAATCCATAATGAGCCACAATGTGAAGAGAGAGTTAAATGGAAGATAAAAAAAACAAGTAAAAGATAATAAAGATCATAATCTCACCCTCAACAGATGGTACCACACAGAGGTACCCCCAAAGTCAATGTGGAAATCTGTGTAACTGTCACGCACACCCATGAGGCAGTACTTCTGTACGTGCGGACGTGGGAATATCGACTCTTCAGGCCAAAAATTCTCCACCCAAGAGAGGTGTCGTACCACATCCGGTGCTTGAACAAGCTCTGATAATCTGCATAAGAATGTGTTGTTATAAGTCAGTGCAACTGTAAAATCATTGAAATTCAAGTCCAAACTCAAAGACCTTGGAAAAAAAAAAAAAGAAGAAGAAGAAGAAGAGAAACAATGATTTGCACATACTTATTCAAACACGGAATTTGCTTCAATGTGAAGAGGACAAAGCAGAAGGTACAAGACAAGGGCAAATGTTAAACAAAAAGCAAGAACTACTCGCATAATAAAATTACCCACAAACAATGAGTATAAATTTCAATGGAATTGCCCATAACGGCTAGAGCTAACACCTACTTTGTGTCTGAGAACTCCAAGCTGATAGTGTTCAGGGTTTTTTGCCGATTTGTGCTGTTGTAATATTCCCGGAATTCCTTCAGAGTCATCTTGAAGTCAGCTTGCCTACTTACATCTATGACGTCGATTACCCGGTCTGCACCTACGGGGAAAGAAAATGGGAAATTGAGGAACAGCAGCAAAAGTTGTACTTAATTCAAAGGCAAGTAAACATTTTTAATCTAAATACCAGTATGAAAAGAGATAATGTATCCATTTGTTAATCTTCATAAGGGCTCTGTTTAATTTCTGCCTCTACATAGCCTGCAGGGAAAAATTAGCGTTGAATAAAATAACAGAAAAGTGTTCAAGAGAAGGGGGGAGAGGAGAAGCAGAAGGGAATATGTGATAAGAAATGGAGAAAAGCAGAAAGAAAGCACATTTTCATTTCCATCCCACTTGCCATCTTTCCCCTGAAGTAACTTTTTTGAAGTACATCTTAAATTGTCCAGATGGAGGCACTTTGTGACCGAATCTTGAAGTCAAAATACAACAACAACAACAACATGCATTTTAAGGCCATTTTCCCTGCTAGAGCGGGGGTTAGCCAAGAGCGGGGGTTAGCCGTAGCTTGAAGTTAGCTTGAAGCTTGAAGTCAAAATGTAAGAAATATATCTCAATAAAAAAAGAACAAAACAAACTTAATTTAACAAGACCCATTTTGTATCTGCAGCAATGCAAAATTCACCTTCCATGCAAATTCAACAAAAAAGACAAATGCTGAGGATCTCAAGCTTATGTTACAAAAATGCTTTCGTTCTGGTCTATTTAAGATGTGGGTGCTATGTATAAAAATACTCTTGAATTACAGAGATGCGTGCTGCAGGCATCCACAAATGGCAGCAAGACCTGCATCATGTAAATTAATACTGTATACAACTTCTGCATGCATGTGGTTAATAATGCCGCTTTATTCAGTAGTAGTATTCCGTATGCAGCCTGTGGTTGCTGGCTGCATCATTGCTGGGAGCACGACTGTGTCCCCATTTCCAGTAAGCTGGTACTCATTTTGCTGACCTCAGAAAGATGACAGGCTGAGTCAACCCACCTGGTGTTATACAACGGCACAATAGGGGCTCAAACTGAAGAGCCGAAGATGTTAAGGCATCCACCTTTTAACCTTTAAACTAACACCAGACTTGCTTTATCACAGTTAATACCTAAAATACGCAATTTGGTGTCTGTCTGTCTGTCTGATGACATTTGACCACGATACATTCAGTCATTACTTATCCAATCTCAACCAAACTTGACAGGACTAAGGGTCACACGATGAAGGTTGTAGCGAATTAATTTGCCCCCTTTCTCAGGGAGGTTTTCTCTGCCAAGGGGGTTTTCTTCACCAAGGGGGTTTTCCCCACCAATGGGGATGCGTGTTGACGTGTATATCCGTGTTAAGATAGCTTTTTCCAAGGATGCTTTTAATAAAACTAACAATAATAGCAAAATATTAATGTTATTACAAAACAATATTAATACCAATAATATCCCACCTTCCCAAGGGGTGTTTCCTCCATGGCCAAACGCCATTTATAAATAGCTAATCGTGCCATTTTCGTGGGAGCACCTCTACCAGAAGTAAAATATTATAAACCGCAAACACGTATGATTACCTTTTTAAATAGTCGCTCATTCTGTTTAACACTAAACTGAAATAAATGTTAAAGAATCCGGACATCAGTTTATGCTTATCACATCGACGAACATAGCAGGGAAAAATCGTAGATCGTAGATCTACTGTCATCTATATACCCCTACAAGGGTTAATAAGACGACCCTTCCTGCCACTAACGTGGAGTTCTTCCAAGGAGTTTTTCGTGGCATTTTTCCAAAGGTGCTTCTCATGACAAACATAATTAGAATGGCACTCAGCAGAGAGCATACCTCCACCTGGTTGGCCATATCACTCAATGGTGAAGAATCACTTTAAAAATTCTACTAGCTTTAAAACTTTTAAAAATTCTTCACCAAAATCGAATCGATTCTTCCTTGTCATGCACCCAACCGGTCCACCAAGTTTCGTCCTAATCCGTCCACAACTTTTTAAAGATATCCTGCTATGTATAATTTTTGGCCCTATCTACCAACGCTATGATCTACCAATCACTTTAAAAATTCGAGTAGCCGGATCCAAATCCGGATCTTCACCAAAATCTAATCATTTAGTCGGTGTCACATACGCTACATCTCTGCCAAATTTTGTCCGAATCCGTCCACAACCTTTTGAGATATTTTGTTCACAAACGGACAGACAGGGGTGAAAACATAACCTCCATCCACCTTTGGTGGCAGAGGTAATAACAACACTTATGATAGTAGCATAATATTAATGCTATTACGAAACAATTTCCCTACTTCCCAAGGGGTTTTGTGACTTGCGATATTGCCCCATGTTCACAACACCCTTACGGAAGTAAATTTTATTATCGAGAACTTAGAATGGTGAGGCACGGTCTGATCTTGCAATGGCCTGATCTAACACAAGTAATAGTAATAATAATTTGCAATAATAATAAGGATAACAACATGACCCCCTGCCGCTACCATAATGAGCAGGTGTACTAGTTCAACAAATGTGAGTATAAATCGAAGCAACCAATAATCACATAATCATTGAACAAATCACTTAAAGGCTGGAGGAAGTGTGGGAGGGAATTTGGGGGTCAAGAACCAACCACTTTCTGAGATCAATTACCTCCCAGCAATGATGCAAAAGTAAACACTGGATATATGTGACTGTTCCTCATCAATGCTGGATTTAAAAGATTGATGATTACAATGTCAGATGTTGGACGACTTGCACAAATTTCACGAACTTTTCGACTTGAACCAAAATGAAAATGCAGTTTTATTACCTACAAGGTCTTCCACCTCCGACACTGTAAAAGAAGGGGGTGGCACTGCCATGCCCAGGCCCTCTTTACGTGGCACCACAATTGGTACGTTGAACCCATTTTCCACAAAGTATTCAACCGTCAACTGATGGCCGGGTAACCTCAGGATCACATCCTCAGCGCTGTGGACCAAAAGATCATAATAAGAAGAAAGAAGTGCATTGGAAAAGCAACTGAGAATTTAATCCTCCTTTTTACCTACAACAGGCAAAATATTCCTCAATGACCATCGGTAATGTTTTGCAGGCAGTATTCATAGTTTAAAATCAAAACTTTTACAGCACAAACCACTCTCCTCTTTATCCTCGATTCCTGTTAAAGCCAAAATAAAACAACAGCAAGACTTTTTGGAAACCCTACCCCATTATGCTAAAAACGGATTACCAGTCATCCAAAAGACTGATTCATAACACAAAAAAGCCTGCTCAATGCCAAAATGTAGTGGTTGTGCATTAACACAACGGTTGTGCATCTAACACAACGTGCAAGCGAGGTCACAGCACTTTAGTCAGGTTCACTATGTTTTTTCGTTCAAAATCATGGTAGATTAGCAAACCTATACATTTTTGGAAACGTTATTACATGGAAAATCTGAAAATCAATGTTTACATTTGCCAATTCCGACCAATTTGATTCGACCAATTCGACCAATTCCATTCGACCAATTCGACCAATCGTTTCGATCGACCATTCGACCAATTCGATCGATTCGATTCGATTCGATCGACCATTCGACCAATTCGATTTGCCAATCAATTTGACCGACCTTTGCTTGTGTGGAACGGACTGTGAAAACGATGCGGACTATATTGTCGGATACGACACACAGGACAGTGATGACGAACTCTAAATGGCATATTCTGTAATCGTGTATGTTTGATGCCATTGACTGCCTGTGTATATTTTGTCATTGACTGCCTGTGTAGATGTGAAGTTATACTGACTGCATGTGTATATATGATTTTGCTGACTGCCTGTGTATGTTTGGTGATATGAATTATTGTGACACATTTTGATGTTATTAACTGCCTGTACAAAATGATAACATGTATTTGATGATGCAACTTATCACGAATATAAAGACTATTTTGCAATTCAAAACCTTTGATTCATGTCTTACCATTCCCCATAGCACTAATTTGATACTTTCATTGGATTCCTTGTCCCTGAAAATATAGGTTTAGTATATTTTAAAAAGTTTTTAGGGTAATTAGAGGCAGAAATAGAACAAAATATGTATTTTACAGTGGCCATTTTGAAAATCCAAAATGGCCGCCATACAGGTATCTCTCCAAATGTAAACATTGATTTTTAGTTTCCTTATGCTATAACCTTTCCAAAAATGTATAGGTTTGCTAATCTACCATGATTTTGAACGAAATATAATTTATTGACATAGTGAACCTGACTACTTTAGCAATGTTTCCAAAACCTATTGGATAATAATGATGAAATTGTTAAAGGAATCAAAAAAGATTGAATAATCTTCGTGAGACAAAACCAAAATGTAAAAACCAAAATAATTTAACAATTTTCGCAACAAGGTGGTGACTCTCTGCTTTTCCAGGCTTTAATGATGCCCACTTGACAGACGTTCCCATCGTAAAATCCTTCAATAAGTTTGAAATTACCAGCTACTCGACAGTTGCTCAAGCAGGTCTTTTCTGATCCTTTTGAAAGTAATGCTAATTGCTTTCAAGATGGCATTCAACACGAATGGTGTCGCCTCACCCGCAAATTGATGTTTGCCACACCTTGTCAAGGTGTGCGATAAAGAAGCATCCACAATGAGAACAGAGTGAATTAATTCACGTCATTATCCAGGATAGCTTAATGAATAAGTTCTGCATTTATTATAGGTGTTATCTATTGGGCAAAAGCTGAAAGCGCAAACAAGAAGAGGCCGATGGGGGTGGGAGAAGTGGCGCGAGGATCAGGGAAAGACAGATAATGGCACCATTCTCTGGATTTTAAGATGAAAAACGGAAATATTAAAGGTCAGGATTAAATCAACAACATTAGAAAGACACATTTAACTGCCCAACCACAATACCCAAGAGAAGCAAGGACCTTGGAAATGTGCGGGCATAAAGCTGTTTGATGAAAACAGGTGTCCCTGCTTGAACAGGCTTGGTCGCAGCACCACCCTCAGAGTAGTCATGGCGATGCCAGTTTTTGCGTTTTTTCACTGCAATGGGAATATACGAGAGGAAAATAAAAATAAATAGGAGGAAATATGTTGATAAAAAAAAGAAGGGAGCACAAGAGCAAGTCGAATGAGTAGAGCGAAACAATGAAGGAAATTCACAAAACAAGTGAACAGAAGAAATGAAGGAGGTAGTGGGTGGGTTTCGGAAAAAAAGAATGTGCAGAGTGGTGTGAGCCTCAAAGATTACAAATCTTTTTCCAACTCATGCTGTGCACAACTGGCAGAGCAAACCCACATGGCGTTTGTTACAAAACAAGTCTGTCAACCTGAACAAGGTGGCAACAAAAGCTTTTCATTTAACCCACGTCAACAAAGGGAAATTAATATGCATAGGCATATGCAAGCCACAGGAAATACCAAGTTTACGACATGAATGGCAAGGACTTAGAGGTGTTTCCAATATAGTGTACAGCTACACATCAAATCTCTATGTTGATCTGGTGCAAACAGTTCTATGCTCAAGGGCAATTCACCCGAGATGCGTTTAATCATTATTCGCCTGCAACTGCGAAATGAATTTTAATGTTGTACAGTAGACTCCTGTTAAAACGTCAAATTAAATACTTTGCATGAACCACTCATTTTAATGAATATTCATCTCAACTGCATGTGCATTTTTTATATTTTTTTCAATTCACGAATTCTCATGGACAAGTGCATACATATATTAGATGCAGCACAATGACACAACAACCTTCCCCTCTCCTCCAGACCATGTATCGGCTTGCCTTTGCTTGAAGCACTCTGCTTCATGGCATCGGAGCTCGTTTGTAAAAAACAAACAATTCACTACGTTTTTCAGAAATGAGTTCGAAAGATAGGAAGAAACATACTGTGAACACATCAAACTTTGATGCTTTGTTGCAAAGAGAACACTTGCTCATTGTGTACAGGTTTGTGAATATATCAAGACCAGAGCAACCATGGAACGCAGCGTAAATGAAGCATGTTGCTCTGCGACATGACACCTTGCCTTCAAGGCATAATCAAAGCTAAACCAAAAGTTTTACATTTTTTGGTTTCATTCCATGAAGAAACAAAACATTCCCATCTCCCATTTAGCCTGCAGGTTACAACATAGCAATGCTAAAAAATTAAAGCAGCTCTACAGCTTCTTCATTCGAGCCCGAAGCTGTTCCGTTGACGCCAGGTTTACACCAATAAGCACCGTGTTCAGAACAAAGGTGAACAAACACATTCTCATGGGGATACTCTTTAATTGTCCAATCTCGGAGTGCTGTGTTGCAAGAGATGGTGAGCAGATGTATGATGCATTCTGGTAGGAATGTACTATAATTGGCTGAGTGTGGAGTGCAGTATTAAGTCGTGTGGATTTGAAAAATTGCTTTTTTGTGCAACTGTCTCGTCAAATTACTGAGCTGATGTAAAAGTGCCATTCATGTTATCGTAATCATACATTGTATTCATATTACGAGTCTACTGTATTGAAAACAGTATACACAAGGAAAATGAGGTAGGAAATGATCCTCAATTCCGACTTTACTATCACAGTCAGATTACCAAATAAAGTCCTGAGATTCTAATAAGGTGAATATGCAATTTTATACCTGCGTGGAGTTAAACGAACAACAGGGGTTGGTAAAACATAGCTTAGAATACTGATTATAAAATCCTCCAGCTCCCTATGCTGCTTAAATTAATCAGTGAATAAACAACAACAAAAAAATTCCACCCGCTCGAAAAATGTGCAAGTCAACATACTGATCAACGGCCCATTGGTTTGAGCACATTTTGGGCAGTGATAGAGGTCGATATCTACTGCCTGGTGCTCTTCTACATCCACACAGCTGCAAAGAGACAAAACAACCATGAAGAAAGGTCAGCTTTCAGAGGTCATGTCATTATTACTGATCAACATCACATTATCAAGAATACACTCGTCTAAATTGTGATTCTTCTTTAACCAACTATTTAAAAGCCACGTGGCAGAGCTTGTGTATGTATAACTGCACACAACTTGCAGAGCAAACATCTCGAGACATAATTGTACTTTTACACAAATTACAAGGACATTAGTAGAAAATGCACAAATCGACAGAATATATGGGACTTGAACCTGAAATTCCAGCATCATGAGCTATGTGATCAAGAAGGGAATATGTGTACATATTGTAACAATATATTGTAATGATTTTACATGGTTTGCGAAGCCAACTTCATCTAAAAGCTGAGCATAACAAATGTATATTACAAAGTTAAACTTGTACATTATTGATACTAAAAAAATAAGAACACATTCAGAGGTTTTGCATGCAGACAGTTCAGGTCCAATTTAGTCGAGCATAAACTGTAGCATATTCCTTAGCATAAAAAACCACCTTTAGAGGCCATTTTTCCCCGCAAGCGGGGGTTGGCCTTTTTCGGGAACCGTGGTTGTTGTTGTTTTTCGGTCCCCTTTTTGAAGCAATGTTTTACGGCCGGATGCCCTTCCTGACGCCAACCCTTTTTGCCGCCTTTAACGACAAACAGGGAATTACCAGTGAACTGGTCCTCAATTAGCCGACCTCGGAAGGATGACAGGCTGAGTCAACCCCCCTGGCGTTAATTCAGCGATCGACCGGGATTCGAACCCAGGATCCTAGGATCCTAAGCTGACACCCTAGCCGCTAGCCCAACACCAGGGTTAGCATAAATCGGGATATCCTTCGCATAAACGGGAGCTAAATGCTTCTTCAAAGTTGGAGACAGCCATTGGATAAATGCATACCGGCACCTTCACAAACAGTGGGGAAAATTTTGGTAACGACTCCACATAATTGTGGATGGAATGTAGATTGGCCTTGTTTTGGCAAAACAAAGTGAAAGATTGGAATTTGCACAGGCTGCTTCTTGTTCTTTTATTATTTATTTTCTACCTAAAACACAGAGTAGATTACCTTGTATAACATCAAGAGTTATTCGTGAATCTCTAATAATCGTGAAATAAATAATATTTTATTACCCCGCATGCGCGAAGCAAAGTGCGGGGTTAGGCAATTGGTTCACTCTGTCTGTCTGTCTACAGACGTCAGTCTGTGATCGAGGAATTACTTAATTCCAATTGAGTTTTATACTTCGAACATTGTAAAACGCGAATCAGAACATGAATCGGACGAAAGCATGAACCTGCAGTTTTGTAGTACTTTGGCTCTGAATTTGGCAAATTGTACGGAATCTCATCCGATCGCGCATGCACACAAAGGAGCGAGGTGGTGTTTTAGTCTGTCTGTCTGCTGGCTATCAAACAAAATTGAAAATCATTCCAAACAGGAAACTTACTGTTTTTAAAGATGTCCTAAAGGACACAAACAACAAGCATGAATAACTAATTTAACATGTTAAATGAGGTGGTGTAAACGATGGTGCATTAACGGTGAGAACTTCCGGGATTTTTCTGTATAACCTTTAAAACCTGTACTTTATTTCAATTGAATTATATACTTGAACACTGTCGAACACAAATCACCTTCTTGGTACTTCTTCCCCCTATTTCCCCTAAAAACCTTCTATTTAGCAGTACTTTGAAAGATATTTATGCCTCGTCATGCCCTGAGGGCAGAGTAACTGAGATTCAGGATTCAGACAAAGATGGTGGCTCCTAGCACTGTTTATTTAGAGCAAAACGCAAAGCAACAGTTGAAAACACCAATCCCATGTCATTTTTCTCAAGACTGAATGAGGTAACTTTAAACGGTATGCATGGTTGGTTAAATTCAACACACAGCCCTAACTCATCCCTCAACAGGTGACAGGGTGTGTTTGCACGTGTGTGACTGCGTGACTATGTGTTCATGTGTGTTTTGTTATGCATTTAGAGGCTGCACCTGGTGTATTTGTTTTTATGCCTGTAATGTTTCAGGATATACTTTCAATGATGTATACATAAATAAACTCTCGAAATATACTGTTTCCAAAACAAAAAAAATAACAAAGTTCATTTCTTCCAGCTATGAAAGGGGTTCTTAAAGAATACCAAGGCATTCCTGGAGTTCATCCTCATCAAAACAAAGAGTATACATCAGACAGTTGCTCAATTCATCTGCTCACACAACACAGACAAAGACCAGAAACTACTACTAATCCGCATGCCCGGCTAGGGTATGTAGTGACTAGCGACCCCCTTTGGAGGTTGCCCCTTTTGTACTTCGTTCCCTTGGGACAGGGGAAATGTGAGGTTAGGGCAGGAATTTGGACTTTTGCCCATGGTGCCGGCAATAGCTCACCTACGCTTTGTGAAGGACACAGTGGGAACAATGTCCACCAACTAATGTCGGCAGACAGGCCACCCGCTTAACGTCCATCTGAGGGACAGTACACACGTTGATGAACCGCCCCGCCTGTGAAACACCAGGATGACAGTTTAGAGCTGAGCCAAGACTCAAACCCAGGCAAGACAGCTTAGAGATGAGTGTGCGCAACTTTAAGCCATCCTGCCAGCCCTAAAAACCAGAAAGCTCGTCTTGATATATTCAGAACCTTATGATTCTCTAGAAAACCCCTTCTCATCTTTTCACTGAAGACTTCTCTCTTCTGATACATCCCTCATCCTTTCGATAGCAAACTCTTCCCTCTGAAACCCTGATAAAAGTAAGAATTAGTCGAACACTTGAAATAGGCTTTTCAACCCCGACAAATCTCACACTCTGTCTCTTTTATACAAGGTCTAAGGCTCGTAATGGGGCTGGTGCGCACGCACGCACACACACACACACACACACACACACACACACACACACACACACACACACACACACACACACACACACACACACACACACCTTGGAGGTAGTACCATCACTTCCAAGAATACTCTGGGTACCAGTGACGTCACAACAATGCTTTTCTCACCGCACTTAGCGGGGCATTTCCTCCTCCACATGGATGCCAACCGATGGGGATTGTCCGTACTCTATCCTTTTAAACGCTGGGCATCAAGCAAGGAAGTAGCATGTACCTTTTTAAAGTCTTTGGTATGACTTTGCCCTGATTTGAACCACCGACCTCCCAGACTTGCAGCGGACGCTCTAACCCTATAACCACTGCGTCTGATGAACAAAAACTTTCTTAACACATCGATCGAATAATTTCAGTCACTGAAAATTTAGGCCTCACGATCAGCCACAAACCTTATTGATTAAACCACCTATCTTAGTCGGCTCCAAAGTTAGCTGCCGACTGGGTATCCTTCGTCGTGTAAAGCTTGGCAAATCCAAATTTTAACAACGTACAAGGCCTTCGTCCACAGCTTGATGAAGTACTGTCCTCCTCTTTGGACTGACATCCCTACCTCACATGTCACATCTTGTTACCATGGAGATCAGGACCCTCAAAATCATTAGAATCTCCAACGATGAAGCCAAATCTCTGGAGTTGTTACTCCCACATAACAGACAGGTCCGTGGCCTCTGTTTCTATCATCGCCTTTCTGGACATGCACTCTCTGCCTTTTTCGGTGTTCTGCCCACCTTCTCCCAACCTCACCCTCCCCGCTCCAAGGCACACTTGGTTCTGCCATTAACCCACTTCTCAAAATCCCCCAAAATCACGAAATTCCCCCCAAAAAACAGCTAAACGTCCAAAATCCAGGATCACTGGTCACCTCCACTCATTTGTTCCTCTTTTCTCTTTCCTGCCTGCATTCATTCATCCCACTCTCCCTTCTCCCAAACCAATTTCCTCAATATGTACAATCACATTCTTCCCTTCAGGTCTTCAAGATGGCTATTCATCTCATCCTCAGGTCATCCCCCATCCATAAATGCAGGTGATCATTTCTACTCTCATTAACTCTGCCAAAGTATCTCATTCAGACAGCTCTACCTCATTCTGAAATATTGACAGCTCCGTCGTGCGAAGTCCTTCCTTGGGACACCTGAGCTCCTCACCACATACAAGGCTTTCATCCGCAGCTCAATGGAATACTGTTCCCCCCCTCTGGGCCAGTGCTCCTGCCTCACACCTGGCTCGGCTTCACGCTGTTGAAACCAAAGCTTTCAGAATCATCGAAATCTCCTGCGATGAAGCTAACTCCGAGGGCCTTTCACTCACTCACCGCAGGCAGGTTGGTGGTCTTTCCGTCTTCTACCGACTCCTCTCCGGCCTTGCTCCCGCAGCTCTCTCTGTGCTCTGCCCCCCAAATATTCCTACAGGTCGCACAAGATCTGCCAGCAACCCTCTTATGGTTAAACTGCCAAAATCTAGGCTCTCTGCTCACCTTCACTCTTTCATTCCCCTTTTCTCCTGCCTCTGGAACAAACTCCCCCACTCCCTTTAATCTCACTCCTCCCTCCAGGTCTTTAAAACAGCTGTTCACCACCATCTCTCATCTTCCCCCATCCAAAACCTTGATCTTTTCTACCCCCGCTAATTCACCCCAGATACACTTTTTTGAAATTCCAACTTCTTTCCTGGAAGTCCTTGCAGTGTTCATATGGTTTATCCCTCTCCCACCTCCCCCCAGCCCTCTCCCTCCCACATTTCTCTTGATGTCCCTGTTCTCAAATGTTGTGTTTGTGTCCTTCCCCCTCTCTCCCCATCTTGTCTACCGCTCCCCTTATTTTGTGTTTTATGTGTTGGTTTGACTTTTTGTGTGATTAATGTTAGCTCTTTCACGAGCCTCGATCTTGTATTCAAAAAAAAAAGAAGCTCTATCTCATTGAGAAACCAATAGCAAACAAAACATCAAAAACCCAGTTAAAGGACATGTGACATTGCTTTATGTACACTTGCACCCATTACAACCATAAACAATTGTGCTCGGATGTGCAAACGCAAAATCAATATATACGAGATGAACTTTGTGCGGAGTATTAGTTTACCGAAATCCTTTACCGAAATGGAGGTGGATACTTTAAGTCCCGGGAGGACTCCATTCCACCACCTTAAACTTGCAAATGGGGAGTACAACCAAAGAAATAATCATCAGACGGTGTCGAAGACGACTATGGATATGTATGGGCGAGCACAGGAGGTAACTAGAATGGCACTCGGTAAAGCGCATACCTCCGCAAGGCTGAACAGTTTACGTTTTTTATATCCCACTGATAGGCCAGATCTTCATCCGGACCTTAAAACCAAAACCTAATCGACTTGTTCTTGTCACCTACCCAACTCCTCCACCAAGTTTGGTCACAATCCATCCACAAAGTTTTGAAATATCGTGCTACATATTGTTTATGGCCCTATTTTTCAATGCTGAAAATCAATTGAAAAATTGTATCCAGATCTGGATACAGCTCTTCCCCAAAATCAAATCAATTTGTCCAAGTCACACACCCAACCTGACCACCATGTTTCGTCTGAATCTGTCCATAATGTTTTGAGATATCCTGCTCACAGAAAAACAAACAAACAGACAGACAGGAGTGAAAACATAACCACTGTCCACCTTCAGTGGAGGAGGTAATGATAGGCAGTGCATCTGAAAAAGCAAAGTGATGGGGACGACACAACGGACACAGCGAGAAGATTCTACAACCAGGAGGAAATGGGAACAAATGAATGCAACCAGACTGAACTTTGGGAGGTTGAGCATACGAGGTCTCCACGAGCAATGCTTTCAGTCTGGGGTGGCTTGGAGAGGGCAGAGGTAGGACAGCACAAGAGGAACTAGAATGGCACGTGGTAAAGCACACACCTCCTGCAGGCTGGACAGTTTCCGCTGTGTATCCCACTGATAGGCCGGAACTGCATCCGGACCTTAACCAAAATCTAATCGGCTTGTTCTCGTCACCTACCCAACTCATCCACCAAGTTTTGTCATCACCCATCCACAACTTTTTGAAATATTGTGCTTTATATCGTTTTTGGACCCATCTGTCAATGATGATGAATCACTTGTGAAATTTTAAAACCCTCGCATCTACATCCAGATCTTCACCAAAATCGAATCAATTTGTCCTTGCCACACATCCAAAATGTCCAAGTTTCATCTGAATACATCCATAACTTTTTGAGATATCCTGCTCACAGACAGACAGACAGACAGAAAGACAGGCAGACAGGCAGACAGATAGGGGTGAAAACATAACCTCCATCCACCTTCAGTGGCAGAGGTAACAAGGCTAGATTTATTGACAATATTGTTTCAGATTTCTTGGCTTGTACCAAATTAATTCCCACAACTTCCAATTTGGGATGTTCTTTCCTCGATTTTGACTTTATTGTAAAATGTATTTTATTATTGCCCGCAGCCTCCCTTTTGCCTCATTAAATGACGAGCCAATGACAGCCTGTGCGTGGATCAGCTTGTTAATGCTCCAAATCACATTTTTCCTTCCTTATGGAAAAATGAAGTCTTTATAAAATTCCCAATTCTCACAGCTCAAAAATGGGGTGGTGTGCTGGATGCATGTATACATGCCAACATTCCAGATTCTACAAAGAGAATCCGCTTTTGAGAAACTGTCTCCCGTCATTCTCCAAAAACGATATATAGCTCCGGGTTTCGATGAACAATGGACCCACATTGCACAAACTTTGAGTTTTTTTTTTCATTATAATTTTGACCAGAGTTAGACTGCTGGCTTTTAGCTTAAAATTCCCGCTAGCGTTCGTATTTCGTGATCACTCGGTAAAAATTGGTTCTTGACCAATGTGTGGCCGCAAGCGTAAGTTCCGACGTCATCTGCGGTGAAAACAGCCAAAAAAAGTTGTAGTTTTTTATTTGAGTGGACAAATCAATATTAATTTATCAATACATCAACCCTGGGATAGCAGTATGTAACAGACATTTCAAGCCTGGTGTTGGCTTAGCGGTTAGGGTGCGGCCTGGGATCCTAGGATCCTGGGTTCGAATCCCGGTCGATCGCTGAATTAACACCAGGGGGGTTGACTCAGCCTGTCATCCTTCCGAGGTCGGCAAATTGAGTACCAGCTTGCTGGGATGAATGATCATGGTGTGTACCCCGGTTTAGAATAGGTACACCGTATCCCTGCGCATCATAAGAGGCGACCAAGGGTTGGCGTCAGGAAGGGCATCCAGCCATAAAAACATTGCCTCAAACAGGGAACCATGATTGTCATGGGGCCCGCAAGGCTAACCCCCGCTCTAGCGGGGAAAATGGCCTTAAAACGATCATTCATTCATTCATTCAATGTAACAGACATTTCAGTGAAATGAGTTGGAATTAAAGCAACGAAAGAACGCTGTGGTCAAGACAAACACTGAAAAGGCCAAATTTGTGAACAACAACTTGTCGATCAGTAGCTGGATACAAACTGGCAGCAATGCTTCAAAGGCGAATGGTGTCACCAATACAGAGGTTTTGTTTACCGGCTGATTAATCACAAAGAACGCATCGCTCCAAACAGCAGACAGCGCTTCTGCCGTTTTTCAAGACGTTTCCAGACAGCATTACAGCGGTTATTGGTGTGGAAGAACAAAGACAACGCGTATGCTAAATCTTGCCATTGCTCCCGAGGCAACGCAAAAGGTACGAGATGCAGCAAGGAGCAATTACTCCGACATTGCTACAGACACCGGTAGTGATGAAAATGTCAAATACCTTCGCATCCTGATTAGGCACGACAACTAAAATGCGTTAATCGTGACATTTTTGTTTGGATGTGCCAGTAATTGAGAAGTCAATTGCTGAGGCAATGCTTGAAGTCATCAGTCAGATTCAATTTGGCATTTTTAATATGAAATCGGCAAAGCCTAGAAATGAAGGAAACCTATTGGAATTACCCTTTATAATTAAACACGGTGGATTAGAAAGGTTCTTCGTCATTTTTGACAGACGGACTTAGCCAAATATTGAAGTGGCTTCACTGCTTAAAATCGCCCCACTTTTGACAACCTGCATCAGAATGCATCAGACAATGCAGCAAGCATGGTTGGGAAGAATAACTCTTACACCACTCTTACACCTTACATCACTGTACTGTCGAGAATGAAACAGAAACAGCCGTTGCTGTACCCAGTCGTTTGCTCGTGTGTACTGTGAGACGTGCTTAGTGACGAGGGTTCCAAGGCATTTTCATTCAGTGTTGAAGATTTCCTTGTGGACATCTACTATCACTGATAAATCAGTCAAGAGAAAAGGCCATTTGAGGGAATGCATGGTGATGTGAGAAAACGATATATACATTTTTTTTTTTTTTTAAACCATGATTCCACCAAATGGTTGAGTTTAAGGAAAATTACAGAAATGACTATATTGTACTCCACTTTGGTGCCTTATGGTCCTACTTCAACTCAGCTTATGTTGTGGTAAGGGCACAAGCATGTCAAAGTCACATAGGATATTGTTGTTTTAGCCAGTAGAACGTTCTTTTGCCATTGTCATGGTATGCAGTAAAATATAATTGTTGTTGTTTGTAAAGATGGTACCAAGGTGCCAAGATGTTACCAAGGAGCATGGGGAAGGTGACTGGTGAGGGCTTTGAATGATTCTCTGGATCCGCTCACCCTGAATTTTGGTGAGCCTATACAGCACTCCACGACACTCCACGACACAAGAAGTGAATGTCAGAATGTAGGCAGTTATACATTAATTGTGCACTGAACAAGAAGAAAAGAAGACATAGTTGTTAATGGACATAGTTGTTAAGGCTCCAGCAGAAATCAATCCTAAATATCTATTGACAGCCAAATACTCTGATAGTGAGATCTTTGTGAACAGTTTCTTGATGTTGTATCAGCTGCAGACGTCGATGAACTTCACAAGGAGTTCATTGGATACCAGCTGTTGCTACAGGACGACAGAATGGATGAACAGTGGACCCACATTGCACTGATTCTGGATCCAGCAACAAATCCGTCACAATTCATCCATCTGCCAGAGCTGATTTGTCTGATCCCTCACAGCAATGCCTTCAGTGACAAAGCTGCTTACCCAACACAAATCCTGGGCAAAATGTGAAAGAAGGCCTGGCTGCTCCATCAGTGTATGCCAGCTACTCTGGGACTAGGAACATGCTGTGTGAATTGATTGCAGCTAAGACGAACATCTTAAAGAATCAGCACACAGCAGAATGGAAACACAGTCCATTACTTACCACCAAGTGTAAGCAAGCTACCTACATAACTCCTACTGTGTGGATGTCGGCAACACAATTCAATCCAGACACCTAAAACTGTTAACATTTTCCTCATCAGACTTAGGATATAGGAGCCATATACCTGTTATTTCCACCACCGAAGGTGGAGGGAGGTTGTGTTTTTGCGTCTGTTTGTCTGTCTGTCTGTCTGTCTGTCTGTCTGTTTTGTTTTTTTTGTATACTAAATCGAGGCTCGTGAAAGAGCTAACATTTATTTCACAAACAAATCAACCAGACAAACAAAACATACAAAAAGAGGGAGTGGAAGACAAGATGGGTAGAGGAGGGGAAGCACACAAACACAACACCTGAGAGCAGGGAGAAGCGCGGGAGGGAGAGGGCCTGGGGGGAGGAGGCGTGGGAAGGGGGGGGGGGGGGGGAGAGGTGTAAAACACAAGGAGACCAAGGACTTCCAGGACAGAAGTTGGTATTTCAAAAAAGTGTAGGATTTGGGGTGAAATTAGCGGGGGTATCGTGAACACGATATCTCAAAACGTTATCTACAGATTCGGACGAAGTTTCGTGGACAGGTTTGGGTGTGTGACAATGACAAATGGATTAGATTTTGGTGAAGATCCAAATCCAGATCTGGATCAAAGATTTTTTAAAAGTGATTCTTCACCATTCAGAGATTGGGCGAAAAACTATATACAGTATAGCAGGATATCTCAAAGTTGTGGACGAGTTATGACAAAACTAGATAGATGAGTTGGGTAGGTGACAAGAACAAGCCAATTCGACTTTGATGAAGATCCGGATCTGGATACTAGATTTTTTTTTTTTAAGCGATTCTTCACCATTTTTTAAGGTGAAGACATTTTTTAAGCGACCAAAAACGATATATAGCAGTAGATCTCAAAAAGTCATGTGGACAAGTTATAAAGAAACTAGATAGATGTGTTTGGTCGGAGACGAGTACGAGTTGATTCGATTTTGGTTCAGGTCCGGATCTAGATCCGACCCATCAGTGGAAAAGAAAACAAACTGTTCAGCGTGGTGGAGGAATGCGCTCTACCGAGTGCTGTTCTAGTTACCTCCGCCACCGATGGTCGATGGAGGTTATGTTTTCACCCCTCTGTCTGTCTGTCTATCTGTGAACAGGATATCTCAAAACGTTGTGGACTGATTCCGACAATTTTACGGCAGGGTAGCATAAGTGACAAGGACGAAATTATTAGCTTTTGGTGAAGATTTGAATCCGGATCCAGATCAGAGAATTTTAAAAGTGATTCTTCACCATTGGGAGATAGGGCCAAAACGCATATATAGCACGGTATCTCAAAAAGTTATGGATCGATTATGACAAAACTTGGTGGACAGGTTGGGTGTGTGACAAGGAAAAGTTGATTCGGTTTTGGTGAAGATTTGAATATGGATTCGGATACGATAATTATTTAAATTTTTAAGTGATTTTTCACCACTGAGAGATAGGGCGAAAAGAGATATATAACACGATATTTCAAAACGTTATGGACGAGTTATGACTAAACTTGGGGGACGAGTTGGTTAGGTGAGAAGAACAAGCCGATTAGATTTTGGTTCAGGTCCGGCCTATCAGTAAGATACAAAACATAGACCGTTCAGCCTGGTGGAGGTATGCGCTCTACCGGGTGTCGTTATAGTTCAACATGCATCAAGAATAACGGCTCATTAATGTCATCTTTAACTAACTATTTTGGTGATAGTGATTCCTCTTTAATTTTTTGGTCATTTTCTGGGGAATAGAAGAGTCAGTACAAAAAAATTGTTTTTCTAAAGTCATATGACACCTTAGTAATGCCATGAAAAAGCCCTATCACTGTAGCATTTTGGAAAGATACTTTGAAACATAACTGAAAGTCCAGGCCTTACAGCCACAAAGTTGATTAAATAACGCACACACACACACACACACAGGTGCTCTTATCAAAAGAGGACTCATGCCACCATCAGTACTCTTCTTTGATATATCCAATATCCATCTGTCATGATCAGGAAATCTGACAAACCACCTGCATCCATGCCAATGTGGTAATCGTCATAACCATAGCACGCATAATGTTGGCCGATACCTCATTTAGGAGCTCTTGGGTCTACAGATATTGATATTCACACAATTTCGAGTAATGGGCATTATTGTTGCACGCATAGGTGCGGCATAGGCTGAGTCGCTGGTTCGCACACCTACAGGAAGTACAAAATAATATAACCACAAACTATTGAGTCAATTCCGTCCAATGTATAATTACCTCTTCTTCAATTTCCTTCAGCGATAAACCTTAGCGGTCTTAACAGTAGGTAATAGTGACTATTGTGTTGTCAAAGGACATTCCTCACAAACACCCGAAATATTCCACACTCTATTGGGAACAAATTCCCTTACAACAGCCCGGTGTAGCGGAGTTATCTGCTGGTGAGCAATAAATGTGCATACAGATTCAGCTTGAATGGATCTGCATTCAGAATTACCCAAAACAGCAAATCTGTCCAATTAAAAAGCCTTTAGCAGGCAGAGCAGCTAAAGTAAACAGTCAGACCATCTGGCCTTTCATCGCGACCAGGTGGAAAAAGATGTGAATCTTTGGATCAATGCAGAAGGCATCCGGTTGGCCACCTTCACATTCCGGATTAGATTCCTCACACCACACATTACACAACCCATTTACCACAAAAAAAAAAAGATTGAGCACCACACCTTGGTCTCATGCGGGGATCTGCAACTGCATGCGGCTCTTAATGGACTTATGTGCGACTCCCGACCCTGATCGATCAAATCCTGTTTTTCTCTATCAATATGCAGAAAAATATTTGTCAGTGTCGTGAAGGGATAAAATACTATTTGAAAACTTTGGCAATGATAAACAGGAAAATGCAACCGACTGCCTGTGAATTCTGCGAACATGACAACACATTGCATGCCACGCAGTTATTTCGGCCATCTTGTTGGCGATATAGCGCAGCCTCAACCTCCAAACTCTGTTTAGAATTCGAGCCCCACTTCTAAAAAGCTAGTGAAGCCATGATCCTCAATGGGAAGGTAAGTGAAAATCCTAATAATGAACAACTAGTGAATAATGATTTTTTTTTTAAACAAGTCAGGAGACGACGATGGTTCACGAGCAAGCGGTATTCAATGACAAAGGATGGACTATAACCGAAACAGGCCCGGACTGGGGGGTCGGGGACCCACGTGGCAGGTGTCGGCCCCCGATATGCGGTGTACATGCCTATTTCCAAAGGGCCCCAATGCGCTGCGTGCGCAGGCCTTTAAGAGCCAGCTGTACGTAATTGTGTGTGTTGCTGGCGTGGAAATGTCAAAACGAAGGTTACTGACCTTGAAATGAGATAGAAAATAATGTATAATCAGTTATGAGGTTAGCTACCTATACAATACCGAATATTCGGTTTGATTCCGACAACTTTGAAAATTTGACCTTTGTGACCTTCAAAGGTCAAAAGTCGAAGATTCTGAAATTTGTTGGAAAACTTGTATTGCATGATGTATGTGATAATATAAGATCATGTACGACATTTCACCGTATCAGGAAGCGAACAATGTAATAAAACCATCAAAAATCGACTTTTCTAAATTTCGTGACCTTGTGACCTTGACCTTGGGGCGAAAATGAAAAATCGAGCTCCGTGGGGCTAGACACATGACATTGGCCTAACCATATACCGAAACCCCTGTCAGATTCCACCAACTCCCTCGGAGAAGATGTAGCTTGAACTCGATTACCCCCTAAAAAGACATCTTTTTTTTGGGCATGGCTACGCCCACTCTAGGCAGGAAACAACTAGATCATGATATCAACCTCCCACCAAAGTTTCATCAAGACCGGATGATATAATCGGGTAGTTATGTTGTGGACAGACAGACAGACAAGGCAAACACACAGACAGACAGACACACACCCATGACGAATATGGTCACTCTGTTTGATAACTCGTGAACCAATGATGTTGTTTTGATAACGTTTCGTCGCTCCCCCTTCAATAGGTGTGCATGCGACATCACATTTGCGATCCGGAGTACATCCGGAGTACTTGGAGTACAAGCAAATAAAGCAAAACTACATATGGACTACATCGTTGTATTTTGTGAAAATATGAGTTGAAATGGTGAATTTTTGCACTGTATTTTGTTGTGGAAATTGTTGGAGGATTGGTTAGTGAGTATTGGTTGTCGTATCATAGACTGCCAACAAGCAACAAGGTAGAGATTTAGATATGGAGGATTGACTTCGAGTTTGGAGAGTCATTCAAGAGGGATTCGAAGGAGATTCTCATAATAGTCCAAGAAACTGCAAATTTGTCTTTTATTTCTCAATATCTAATTATGTACCCCAAGTAAGGTGTGCATGTGTGAAGATAGCTTAAAGGTAAGTGTACTACCTCTGTACTGTCTCGTCTGCGTTCATTTCCCAACCTGACTAAACTGTACGACAGGTGCTTCACAGGCAGGGTGTTGCACCACAGGTTGTTTCAACCCCCAGTTGGACGTTAAGCCTGGTATCTCTTCTGCTCGCATTATTTGTTTAGTTGGTGTACTTCTTGAAGAGTTGGCGAAATAAGATAAAGCTTTGGGGCCAAATAAGCATTCGAGAGTATTCTTACATGGAAAAAGTGAGGGGAGGATCCCTAGTTAGAATATGCGAAGAATAGCTTGGTCCATGTGCTCGAGTAGGTTAGAGACACCTGTATTAGGGATCTGTCAGAAGCTAGTGGTATCTAATGTGTGCACCAATGAAGGCAGTGATTGTAATCTTAGAGACAAATAGGGTAAGGACTAAGGAGTACTGCATAAGATCTTCTGTCCAGGTGAGGCCAGGTGAAGGACTTATGAGCATAAAGGCACATGGAAAGCACACCACACTTTAAATGGAAACATCACAGTCTGTTTGGCCAAGGACTATAGGCAGGACAGAGGAGGGAGTTGTGGAACCTTGGAGAGGGGCAGAATGCCCCAAAATGAGGAGCCACCCACTAGCAGTGAGTGACCGATTGCCAATTGCAGGATACGTCCTGGAATGTGGGTCCATAGGGGGGGAAAAGCCATGTCCACACATTCACCATGAGAGACGGGACAAAGGTGAACAGAATGGTTCGAGATCACATATCAGATCTCCCTTTGGTTGGTCACCGACACGGATGGTTTGAGAAACTACAAAGGCATCTCCTCATTGTCATCTCCTTGTCAGCATCCTGTGCGATAGACACCTGCATGGTGCTTGCTCAAATCCCCACCTGCCCCATTATTTCCAGTTTTTTTTGTTTGTTTTCATGACCGAGACTCGTGGAAGAGATGGAGCAGAATGGAAGGGAACAAAATGGAAAGGGGGAAGTACAAACATCAGAGCACAAGTGAGAGTGAGATTGAGATTGAGGGGAGGGGAAGAATGACATGGGGTGAACAAGCTGCACACAAACTGAATGAAACAGAAGAAGAATAAGGGAAAGGGGTGAAACAGAAAAGGAACAAACCAACAGACTACTAACAAACGAAAAGCGGTGAGTGAGAAAGGGGGCAGTGGGAAAATCACAATAACCTGGGAAAAAGGGAGTGTTTGAGAATGGGGACATTTGGGGTACAAGAGACCATGAGTATGGATGGGGGGTGACCTAAGGTATAGGTGAACAGCTGTCTTGAAGTCCTGGAGGGAAGAATGAGACTGAACAGGCTGGGGAGGTTGGTTCCACAGGTGAGAGAAAAGAGGAACATATGTGAGGAGGTGAGCAGTGAGCCTGGATTTTGAAGTTTAGCAAGAAGAGGGTTACTGTCAGACTGCGTGCATCCTGCAGAAACCTGGGTGGGGCAGAGCCAAGAGAGGGCAGAGGGTGCAAGACCAAAAAGGAGGTGGTGTAATTCCGGTTTTCCGGCACCATTAACAGGGTTATGTTCCACTTGTGTATACAAGTTTACGTGCCCTGTTCTGCCCTATTTGTGTCAGTCGACCGCGAGATCTGTTCCCATTTACATAGAGTGCTTTGTCTTTCCTTATCCCCTGCATTCATTTTAAATAAATCATTATTTGTAAGAAATATTTTCCCATCTTCTGCCTTCCCGCGTGAGCATCCGACACTCCGACAGTCTCGGTTTTAGTTGAATGATATTTGTGAGAAAGTAAGTGCTTAACTGAACACAGTACAAGTTATTACAATCTGTTGAACACAGTGTGAATTCGTAAATCGTTTCGTCATTAGCTGAGGCCGTAGACCTCCAAGCACAGGGTCTGCATTAGCCAGATCTCTGACATGACAGTATTGAAGGAGATGGTAGACCAGATAAGCATGTTGGCCTCAACCAGAGAGAGCGAGAGAGAGAGAGAGAGAAGGAAAGTCCGATAATGAGGCTGTCAGGAATATTGTGTCAGGAACAGTTTATGTGTTGTATCCACCAATAGGCCGGGGGTCTGGATCTGGACCGGAAGCAAAATCTAAATCAGCTTGTTCTTGTCACCTACCCAACTCATCTACGAAGTTTCGACTGAATCTGTCCATACCTTTTTGGGATATCATGCAATATATCGTTTTTAGTCCTATCTCTCAATGGTGAAGAATCACTTAAAAATTATCGTATCCGGATCCATATTCAAATCTTCACCAAAATCTAATCAATTCGTCCTAGTCACACACCCAACCTGTCCACCAAATTTATTCAGAATCCATCCATAATTTTTGGACATATCATGCTCAGACAGAGACAGACAGACGTGAAAACAACCTCCATCTACCTTTGACAATGCAGAGATGACAATGACACAGCTACCATTTTGAATCTTTAGATCATTCTACACTGATGGGTGACGAACTCTCAGACACAATTATGTGTCAATTTTATTCTTGCACTAAACCCCTCTCTGGTGAGAAAATAACGTTTTAAGTCACAAAAATGGGGCTATAATAGGCTACAATTTTTTTTTAGCTCACCTGGAACAAAGTTTATGCGATATGAGTCCGTCCATCAGTCCGTCAGTCCGTCAGTCCGTCCGTAAACACTCGGAACTTCTTCTCCGAAACCGCTGATGGGATTGCGACCAAATTTCACACAAATGATATTTGTTGTGTTGTGACTAAAGTTTGTTGATGGCATTAAAAAAAATAGTTTATTAAAT
Organism: Myxine glutinosa; assembly: GCF_964187855.1. Taxonomy (NCBI): domain Eukaryota; kingdom Metazoa; phylum Chordata; class Myxini; order Myxiniformes; family Myxinidae; genus Myxine; species Myxine glutinosa. The sequence continues at coordinate 78,989,336 of NC_136264.1, read as the reverse complement.
CTAAGGGGGTCTACCAGGGGTCAAAGTGGATCGAGGTTTGCCCCCCCCCCCCCCCAAAATAGGAATTTGCTTTTTCCTTTGAAACTACACTCACTATTTCAATGAAACTTTACCACAACCTTCATCACCCATGATGTACCAAAGTTTGTTCACGGCATTATAGAAAATCTGCCCCTTTTGGGATCTACAGGGGGTGGAGGGGGGGGGGGGGCCCCCAAAATAGGTATTTGCTTTCTTCTCAGAAACTACACATGCAATTCAGATTAAACTTGACCACAACCTTAATCACCCGTGTTGTACCAAAGTTTGTTCTTGGCATTAAAAAAAAAAAATTAGGGTCGAAGGTGGTCTATGGGGGGGGGGGGGGGGGGGCTTGCCCCCCAAAATAGGTATTTTTTTTTCAAAACCTACATACACAATTTTGATGAAACTTCACCACAACCTTCATTATCCATGATGTACCAATGTTTGCTCAAGGCATTGGAAAAATTGGGGTCTGAGGAGGTACACGGGGTGGGAAGGAGCTGGGGTTCCTTTTTTGTTTGTTTGTTTAAAGTCTTATGATTATGTTAGTATGATTCTAAATGCTGCCCTGTCTTCTAGCAACCATTGAAATTGGTTTAAAATACCTTTAGTCAGTGTAGTATACTGTTTATTCGATCAGGTGAGCACCAGGGGTATTGCCCCTATGTTGCAATACCCTCCAATGCTGAAAAAGATGACAATGCACCACAAATTCAACGGTCATAATTAAAAAGTATACTATTCAGCAAATGCAACAAAATAAAACCTCTGCCTGGCTGGTGAGACAACTAAAACGAGCATAACATAGCAGCTCGGCCTCGCTGCAAAAGGCACGCGCGTACACACACACACAAACACACACACACACACACACACACACACACACACACACACACACACACACACACACACACACACACACACACACACACACACACACACACCTCCCCATGAAAATGAAAAGAACACTGAAGCAAGTGTGTAATGGGTACAAGAACAACGTAGAAGGCTATTTTTGCAACAATTAATTGGCTGCACATTGGGATCCAAGGTTCATCGCATTGGGACCTACCTAGGTCTTAGAAAAAAATAAATAATCTATCTATAATTCCAGTAATCTCTGTTTGTACGTTTGTTTGTCTGTGACCGCTGTTTCTCGACAACCACGGGTCCGATATACTTTTAACTTGCCAGGTATATTGCTGGGGACCCGAGGATGTGCCTTTTCAAGGTTTCATATTAATCGGACAATTACTTACCGAGCAATGTCCAAAAAACGATTCAACCAATCAGAGAGCAGCGAACTATCGCGTGTGCCGAACGTGGCGGACACACTCTGCCTCGGATGGCACATTTGAGAGCGTATTCATTTATTTCACGTTTGCAAACTATGTTGGCGTTAAACTATGTTTTAAAACTAATAAAAACGAATTTGCGATTCATTCGCTTTCCTGCGCGTTTGTGCACGCGATGGCGATTTCTTTACCAAACTCCGGAAGCCGTTCGCTTTGGACCAAACCATTGCATGTAAATAGAGGGGGGGGATTGTCACCACTCGCAAGCCGTTCGCTTTGGACCAAACCATTTCATGTAAATAGAGGGGGGGGATATAATTTTAGATATAGATATAGTACGGGCAATGCCCTAGTAATAATAATAATAATAATAAACAAGTAAAACCCCTACAAACCAATGCATGCAACAGCAAACTAACGTACATGTACTCTACAAGTGTTCCACAGGGTGCTGTGTTAGGTGCACCTTCCCACTCTCTCGACTTCTCGCTCTCCTCAACTTTTTTATTACCTCCGCCACCAAAGGTGGATGGAGGTTATGTTTTCACCCCTGTCTGTCCATTTGTCTATTTGTTTGTTTGCTTGTTTGTTTGTGAACAATACTTTTCAAAAATTTGTGGACGGATTCAGACGAAATTTGGCAGAGATGTAGTGCATGTGACAAGGACGAAATGATTAAATTTTAGTGAAGATCCGGATTCGGATCCGGCTAGTAGAATTTTTTAAAGTGATTCTTCACCATTTGGAGATAGGGACAAAAACGATACATAGCAGGATATATCAAAAAGTTATGGATGGATTTGGACAAAACTTGTTGGACATGTGTGTGTGACAAGTAAGAGTCGATTCAATTTTGGTGAAAAGCCGGATCCGGATCCAGCTGGTAGAATTTTTTAAGTGATTCTTCACCATTGAGTGCTATGGCCAACTAGGCGGAGGTATGCTCTCTACTGAGTGCCGTTCTAGTTTGTTTATTTGTTACTTGCAAAATCGAAGATTTTTCAAGTATATTGGTCGGTTGTGTTTGTGGTTCTGTCTGTCTGTTTGTCTGTCTGTTTGTTTGTCTGTTTGTTTGTTTGTCACCGGCCTACAGGTCACAATTTTCAACCGATCTTCACGAAACTTCACCAAGTGGTAGAGTTGGTCAAAAGCAATAAGCTTATTGTTTTGGGGTCAATAGGTCAAAAGGTCAACATAGGCCAAAAGGTCAACATAGGCCAAATTTCTAAAATTCTCAATTCTCATCCAATTGACTTGAAATTTGAAAAGGACTTGCATATCTGGTCACTGAATTCAACCACAAATTATATTTTAGGTGAACATAGGCCAAAAGGTCAACATAGGCCAAAAGGTCAACATAGGCCAAATTTCTAAAATCCTCAATTTTCATCCAATTGACTTGAAATTTGAAGATAACTTGCATATCTGGTCACTGAATTCAACCACCAAGTATTCTTGAGGTCAATAGGCCAAAAGGTCAACATAGGCCAAATTTCTAAAATCCTCAATTTTCATCCAATTGACTTGAAATTTGAAGAGGACTTGCATATCTGGTCACTGAATTCAACCACAAATTATATTTTAGGTGAACATAGGCCAAAAGGTCAACATAGGCCAAAAGGTCAACATAGGCCAAATTTCTAAAATCCTCAATTTTCATCCAAATGACTTGAAATTTGAAGACCACTTGCATAACTGGTCACTGAATTCAACCACCAAGTATTTTTGAAGTCAACATTGGCAAAATGGTCAACATAGGCCAAATTTCTAAAATCCTCAATTTTCATCCAATTGACTTGAAATTTGAAGACGACTTGCATATCTGGTCACTGAATTCAACCACCAAGTATTCTTGAGGTCAACATATGCCAAAAGGTCAACATAGGCCAAAAGGTCAACATAGGCCAAATTTCTAAAATCCTCATTTTTCATCCAATTGACTTGAAATTTGAAGAGGACTTGCATATCTGGTAACTGAATTCAACCACCAAGTATATTTGAGGTCATCATAGGCCAAAAGGTCAACATGCGCCACATTTCTAAAATCCTCAATTTTCATCTGATTGACTTGAAATTTGAAGAGGACTTGCATATCTGGTCACTGAATTCAACCACAAATTATATTTTAGGTGAACATAGGCCGAAAGGTCAACATAGGCCAAAAGGTCAACATAGGCCAAATTTCTAAAATCCTCATTTTTCATCTGAAAAATCGTCACTTTTCATCCTGTTGACCCGAGCTTTGATCAAGATTGTAAATTTTAATCTCCATGAAATGGACAATTTTTTTATTTTTTATTTTTTTTGTATACTGAATCGAGGCTCGTGAAAGAGCTAACATTTTTGCTGTATCAATGGAAAACTTTTGAGGGGGGAGGGTGGGGGAGGGCGGATTTTGTATATCGTGCTACGCATGACGTCTTCTTGTTTGTCTGTTTGTCTGTGAACAAGATATCTCAAAAAGTTGTGAAGTTGTGAACGGATTTGGACAAAACTTGGTGGACTGGCTGGGTGTGTGACAAGGATGAAATTATTTGATTTTGGTGAAGGTCTGGATTAGGATCCAGCTAGTATAATTTTTTAAAGTGATTCTTCACCATTGCGTGATCGGGCTAAGATCAATGCATAGCACCATATCTCAAAAAGTTATGGACGGATTTGGATGAAACTTGGTGGACCAGTTGGGTGTGTGACAAGGACAAATCGATTCGATTTTGGTGAAGGTCTGAATATAGATTTCAATATGAGAATTATTTAATTTCTAAGTGATCCTTCACCATTGAGAGATCGGGCAAAAAACTATATTATACAGTTTAACATGATATTGAAAAAAGTTATGGACGAGATATGACTAAACTTGGTGGACGAGTTGGTTAAGTAACAAGAACAAGCTGATTCAATTTTGGTTCAGGTCCGAATCCAAAGCCGGCCTATCAGTTGGATACAAAACAAACTGTTCAGCCTGGCGGAGGTATGCGCTCTACCGAGTGCCATTCTAGTTTTACTTGTATTGCTCCTAGATCCATTTCATACCTACTAGAAGAGGCCAAAACTGTACAGTTGGTAGAGTCAATTCAGACAATGTAAACAAGTGGTTTTTAAAAAAATTGGCTGCTTTCAATCACAATTGTGAGTTACACAAAACTTCTGATTGAAACTCAATTCAAAAAACTTTTTGCCATTATAGCAAGATGCTTGGTCATAAGGCCCAACAAGGTTGTGCAGAGGTAGCTTACATTTGAGCTGTCTAGTCTAGTCTAGGATTCGAACTCAAACCGTTTGATCGGTGATTCGCAGGCAGGGCATTCCATCACAAAGAGCACTCCATCACTTCACAAAGGTCCATCGGATTGACAATGAGCTGGGGCTCCATAGGCTCGTCTTAGTCGGTGAACGTTAAATATCTCACATTGTCTTGCGCGAGTTATCACCATCACTCTGGACGCATTCCAAATTACAGCTCTGACTATCTCGACAACCCACACCTGGTAAGCATGGCAAGTGTGCTAAAAGAGCTCCTCGACAAGTCAAGGGAGGCTATCATTCTGCAGTGGACTGAAATAGACTGGTTTGATAATGATGCTTGTGGAGCTCAAATTTGGCCTGTTTGTCGGTTTTCCACCAACCGTGCATTTAGTGTTGTCCAAAGAAAGTTGTTGTGCAATGTATTTGCGTGCTTTGTGTACTTGGAGTGACGCAAGCTTTGTAGGTGTCAATCTGCCTTGTTGGAATTTAAGGGAATTTGGTTGAAACATTAGTCAATGGCAATCCGGTCCATGAGTCACCAAAACCACCAATGGACAGGTCCGAGTCCAACCAAGTAAATCTGCGGTGAAGTAAGAGATTTCACAAAACCAAATCCACAACCTCATTGAGCATCACACGAAGAGGGGAGATGACTAACGATGAAGATGGGAAACACTGATTCCTTTATTTAGCGAATGCACGTCTGACCGACATTTAACAATGAACTTAGTCCGTTGATTGCAGCAATGCTGGGGTACAGCAAAGACACCGATGCACTGGTCCCTTAAAAGATGCAACAAAGTCGGAATTTTGCCTCGGTATTGACCAAAAGGGATACTCTTGTAAAAAATAAAAAAATAAAAAAAGTACAGTGGGATAATTACCATCCAAAATAGAGTGCTTGCACCAATGGAAAGCCAGCCAAATACCTAAAGAAAGTACAATAATGGAGTACTTCGGTCTAGTAATGCAACAGACAGCTCAACACTGAGTGCGCTACCACTTCAACCATCTCAATTACCACTTGTGCAATATTTCAAAAGGACCTTACTGTTTCTGATATAAATGAATATAGTTATACTTTTGTTGAAAAAAATTACTGTTTCTGATATAAATTAATGTAGTTCTACTTTTGTTGAAAAAAATTACTGTTTCTGATATAAATTAATGTAGTTCTACTTTTGTTGAAAAAACCCAAGTTTACCAGCTTAGGAACCAAATTCATCTTAGGTATGGTATATAAGGATGGATCTTAGGTGTAAGGATGAAAAATATACATATAACTAGAACACCACTCAGTAGCGCGCATACTCCCGCCGTGGGTCAAGTTGGAATAGTACGATTTCACAAAAGTTTGAGGGAGTAGTTCAGTGACAACACAAGACAAGACAACACAAGAGACACTGCACAGATATATATTTAGAATATATAGAAGATAATGTTTAAAAAAACCAAGGCAATTTCACTTACATTTTCGGATTCAGCGTTCAATTCCATATAGGTGAGTGTATTTTTGAGGCATGTGTGACTTCAAATAAAATTGTAAGCCAGGTAAAACGTTCGTTTCATTCCTTAGGGATACAACATGTAAAACTGGCCCAAACGTGAAAACAAAACTCGCTCATTTTAAGTCGTACAAGCTAATGCGACCACTCATTCTTCTGGGAAGAATCCCGTGCACATGCTGGTCACACTTATAAGTCACCTAAGTCTTTATAAGTTCATCAAATACGACACGGCGATTGACATTCGCTGAGGTAAATGTTGATATCTCTTCTGAGGTTAAAAAAAAAAAAAAAAAAAGTTTTCAAGCATTATACGTATCAAACGATACATTTTATGAAACGGGGAAACCTAATACACACTTTGGTCGTTTTAAAATGACAGAATATGTCTTTATTAGAAAAAAAAAAAGAACCTTGAAGACAACGCTGCTAACAAAATACACTGCTCTAATGCATAACCACGAGTTTAAACTACATTTACAACAAATATGAAAACTATTTTCATATCACAATGTTAAATATAGAATATATAGAAGATAATGTTTTAAAAAAATGAGCCCTATCTTCCAATGGTAAACAATCCTTCAAAAAATTCCTGGATCCGCAATAATGTCCTGAGCTTCACCAAAAACTAATCAATTCTTCCTTATCCCAAGGGCAATCATCCCACCAACTTTCATCCAAATCCGTTCAGAACCTTTCCAGATATCTTGTTCACAAACACACAAACACACACGCATACACGGACACGATTGAATGCATTACTCCCTGGCGGGAGTAATAATAATAATATAGCAAAAGTTTCCCCAACAGGCAACAATAACATCGCCCCAGTACGTACACAACACGTAACACTTTTTTTCCTGCTATTTATATCAGCGAGATGTTGTAGGTCGTGGCAGCATTTGCAGCGGTGTATAGGAAAAGTTCACTTCCTCGATTTGTCTGTTCCACGAATTAAAATTATTAAAATATATACACATTATTCCTTTTAACCTTTCTGCGAACAGTCTACAAAGTACAACAATCGCAAAACATAATGTAAATGTAGGCACGATGGAAGAAACACATCGTAACAGGAGTAAAGAGTAGGAAGCGTGCTGTTCCTCAGCGTCAGCGATGACGGAATGAAGCCGCCATGGGACATTTAAACATGGTCACGCGTGAGGAAGAGGGGCGCGAACAGGGAGTTTTGCGATGCACCGTGCACCTCACGGCCAGACAATACGATCACTGAAACTTGTACACGAACGATAAGAACAAACTGAAGCGCATGTCCAAGCGAAGCGTGGCAAGCGGGCGGGACGGGACAAAAATGAGGAAGGGATGGCTTCCCGTCGCCCCCCTGTCCAACGCCGCCTTTGTTTTGAAGTGTCTTAACAGAAAGAGGAGCAAGTCGGCACGGGCTCGACAAACTGCCTCACAACAACGAAGAGAGAAAGAAAGACGCACACAGACAGACACAGACGAGACAGACACAGACGGAAAGCCACGGGAAGATGGGTGAACGGAGAAAAGGGAAAACACCGCGGCCAGTCAAGCACTGGAGCCGCTACATCTACACGCACACACCTCCACACACCAACACGGATAGTCCCCAAAGCCCGTTGACCGCACCTGCCATGGAACCAGTCGTTGCAGACGTCGCATTCGATCATGAAGCGAGTCACGTCGTACGGGAGGCGACATAAGCAGTACAGGGGACCTGCGCCCGCCATGTCGCGGTCAGGCGAGGCCGAACAGACGGTTAATTTCGCCCGATCCGACACCGAGCGAACCCACGTTATGGCCGTTCTAAGTCCGTGGTTCTGCGAGGCGAAGACGCCGAGGCGGCGGACAGGGCCGTGGACTCGGCTCGCGTTGAGCGCGGTTCAGGTTCCTTTTAAAGGGAACGAAGCCGAGTGTGGGCCGGGACCGGCAGGGAGCCTGACCGCAGGGAGGGGGAAGAGTCCGCGCGGGGGCGCCTTCTATTTCATTCTTTTTCACCGAAAGCCTCCCAAATGACCTTTTGTGTGCGTCGTTTCGCACACGCGGTACTGACGTCATGAAACACTCCAGACGGTTCATTTTATTTACGGAATCCACCATTTTCGGCGATATATCGAATTTAAAGAACTAGCAACGGTACCCGCCCCCACGGGCGGGGCTTCAATTGGGAGGCCAAAATGAAAAGGCAAAATATCAGAAATTGAAGGCTTTTTTATTTTAAACGATTCATATAAACATCCGTTAAATCATATCACACGCAAATCATCAAAATCTAAACAGTATTTGTAGAATTTCAATAAAAGCCACATCACTGTTCATATCGGTAAATATTATTCCATTGTGTTTGGAAAAATTGGAAATTGGAAAAATTGGAAAAAAAATTGGAAAATTAATATTTCCTTCACGAACTTCACTTCACGAATTTTACTCCAGAGGGTACCAGGATTACCCACCCAAAATTTCGTTGCGATCGATTCAGCCGTTTTTGCGGTACCTGGGAACAGACAGACAGACAGACATTTGGTGAATTATAGTAAAATGTAATTTATTCCAAACTATTATTCTCATAAATTTTCATCCGAATTAATGAAATTTAATATCCAATTGCCTTACAGACAGCTTGCCCACCATCTGTTAGTACATGAAATAGTGAAACCCACAAGATATCAAAAAACAACAAATTATATTACTATCGCAAAGGAAGATCTATCCAAAAATCCACATCCAAGGGTGAGCAGAAGGATCAAGGAAAGAAAAAGACAAACGGTGTGAGAAAAGCCAACTTTTTTTTCAATTGTATACATCCATTGATTGACTTAATGCATTTGTTCCTTTTGTGACGCAAACTTTGTACGTTCGTAAAATATAACTTTTCAGAGAACTCCTTCAGTCAGATCTTGGTTGCTGCGTAAGCTGTGATCTCGGTTGTCCCAGACTTCCAAATCACTATCACGAGGGAATTAAGAAACACGTAAACTTGACGTCTAAAACCAAGGTGTGTATATATGTATATAAACAAACAAACAAAAAATTATATATATATATATTGTTGCGGATCTCCCGAAGCCCGTTCACGTTACAAAGGGGGGATTAATACCCCTTTTTCCCCTTGGGTCTTCATGCCCACGAGGCCGAATCGCCACTTCCGGAGCAAGCGTATCGGGTCGGGTGGTATCGGGTCGACGCTGCACGTACCTTTAACCCACGCTGCCACGAAAGAGGGGACCGAACCTCGCACAAGCCACGCTTAATCGAGTACGCACGAGCGGTATGCATATCATGTGACTTGCCGTTACTTTTATGGAACCCGATTCGAGCGGTTCTAGTCGTACCATGCGAGGCCAATCAATGGAAGGGACGGGAACGGTCAAATAAGAGGAATAACACAATTTATTATTTACGTACAATGATTCGCAGAAGGAAAGGGGACACAGAGCAGAAGCTTAATCAATCTTAACTTATCCCCAAACACAGGGCCCACTCACGCACATGGGGAGAAGAAGAGAAGAAGTCCGCGCGCCAAACGCGCTTTGTCGTCAGTCGCTCCGGGACAGCTCGCCGGGCGTGGCCCTCGGATGTTCACGGCACGTATGCTGGAGAAGGCAGGCAGGAGGAAATCGTGCGTCTGTGGCCCGGAATGGTCGTCTTCTCGAGCGCGTGATTAATACAGTGCAGAGCGCAGGGCACGGGGCACGTTCGTGTACCGCGCGGCTATTTCAGTGATCAAAACCAACACTCCGATTCTGAACGGAACTCCAACTCATGGGCTGCGCGACTCTTAACTCAACTCAACTGCCTGTGCACAAGACTCTGATTCAATCAATGCCTTCCTCAAACTTAACTCTCAGGGGCTCCGCCTCCCGTTGCCATGGTTAGCCACTCACCTCGAGCTCTGATTGGCGGCTTGCGCCTCCCGGCCACTCCCTCCTGCAGCGCATCCCTTCGGCCTCGCCAGACTTATTCAGGCCTGCCACGTGGCATTTCCAGCCCAAAAGACCGCCCTACTCACGGGCCTGCTCAACGCAAAACTAACACAGGAAAGGACTACGCTTACATTCACTAAGAAATAACTGAACTATCGCGAGGCTTCATGTTGTGGTGCGTCTACCTACAAGGGGGATTATCCTTTATTCCAAAACCACAACAATATATATAAAATTACATATATATAAATATTGTTACGTTTATGGGGGGTAGCCAATGAAATACCTTAGGACCAGATAGGATTGTAAAGGTAGTGCATGAAGTCGTGAAGAAGAAGAAACCCTCATGTAGCTTAAGTCAGCCCTGTGTGTCCAGGTAAGAGCGTATCTTTGTCCCCATGGTGAGGGGTGGGGCTATGTTAATTAGGTAGGGTTTAAGGGTAATTCATTCCCTATATGTAAATGCCTCTGTGATTTTTCCTTTGTTCTTTATAACACACACCACACCAGCCATGCACTCGTCACCTATACTAAAAACACCATATAAAAGTAACTGGAACCAGGACATTCAAATACCGCTGGCGCCACCAGCTGAGTCATCGCAACACCAAGCAGTGAGGGGCGTGAGGATCCGCCCCAAGGGGTGATGATTGGTCGGTACCATTGGGCACTGAGATGGACTCAATGATTGGAGCACGCGTGGACGTCATCGGATGACGTTCGAGACCGGGGAACAAAACGACTGAGTCCTGGCATTTTCCCTCTCTGGCTTCGTGGATGTGATCGCGGGATGATGCATTCTTTCTCTTGGTCCGGGTGATTGGTGGGAGCGGACGCATCCTTTCCCTGATTCGTTGGTGCTGACTTTGTGACGGCTGTGTGCGCCTGAGAGACCTTGGTGCTTTGTGGAGCGAGGGCCTGCTCGCTTGCATCGGCGTGGCGGTGAACGTGGTTTCACGCCAGGGCGTGTTTTCCCGTGCAGGGACCTATGACGATCCCGGACGGTCAACGTGGGCTTCCAACCTACGTGGGCGTGGGCTCCCATGAGCGCCTACGTGGGCTTCCAACCCCTTTACCTTTTCAGCCAATTCACCCCCCTGTCATTTAACGAATCCCCATTCCTCCACCTGTTGCCGCATTCAGTCATCCACGCAGGTCCGATAGCCATCCAGGTCATTTACTTAATCGATTCTTGTATTTGTGGCCCCAATTTTGTCTTCCAACTTTTCCCCTATTCGGACAGCCTGGGTATTACCCTCTTTTATTTTTAATAACATTTCCTCTTGTTTTGACACAAATTCTATCCCCATTTCCTTTTCCATTTCCCCGAATTTAGTCTCCATTTTTATCTCGAATTCTCCCAGTCTGTCCATAATTTCATTATTCATTCTCCCCTCTATGTTATCAATTCGGTCCCCCAGTTCCTGTGTTATTCCTTCAATTTTTCCCTCCATTCCATCAATTTGTCCCTTCAATCCTCCCTTCAATCCATCAATTTTGTTAGTGTGAGCATTAATTTGTTCACTCATTCCCCTCATATTATTTTCCAATTGTCCATTCATCCCTTCAATGTCATTCCTTTGGGCATTCATTTGTGCTTTCATTCCCCTCATTAATTCGTCAAACATGACCTGGAAACCCATCGGACCCGTTCCCTGCATCCCAGACTCCGACATTACGGAGGAGGGGGTTCGAACACTTGGAACGGGGAAGTTCCAATCCTAATCTCAAATCCCTCTACCCCCGTCTCGCTTCCGAGTCCCTCAGAGCCCTCCATCTGCTCCTCCATGTCATGCATGTCCGCCATTACGTGCTGACGAGCAGTTTTCCGCGCACGCGTACTTTACCTCAATAAAAAAAAGAATTTAAATTTAGAGACGCACTGCCTTTCACTTTTTCCCGAAACCAATTAACTAAAAATGTGGACACCCCAGTCACTAGCATCACCTCCCCCTCGATGAGAGCAAGACAACAGTGTGGCGTACCCGAAAGCCCACTGGCGTGGTGACATCATTCCGCGCACCAAGTGGGCGGCGGTCACGCCCGAGGGGTAGGCGTGGCCTCAGGATATACACCGGGCGCGCAGCCCGGAGCGCGCCAGTGCTACAGTGACCTCTTTGGAATAAAGAACTATAAACTTACCGCGTTGTCCGCTTCCTCCTTGGTAGCAAGTCACGCGCGTAGCACCGCGTGCTTCATTGGTGACCTCCGACATTTGAGTCAGCCGTCGCTGACTACCCGAAACCGCCACAACAATGGCTACCAACGCGGTCTCCATCAAGCTCCCCGAATTCTGGGAGTCACAAGCCGAAGTTTGGTTCCTGCAGGCGGAAGCCCAGTTCCGACTTCGAGGCATCACGGTGGACGAGACCATGTACTGCCACGTGGTCGCCGCCCTCGGGCCCGGCACGGCCACCCGCGTTGTATCGGTCCTAAGGGATCCACCTGCCGACGGCAAGTACGAGGCGGTCAAGCGTCTCCTCCTCACCACGTTCGGCCTTATGGTGGACGCACGGGCCGATCGCCTCTTGGACCTCCCCGAGATCGGGGACACGCGACCGTCGGTCCGTATGGACCATATGCTGGCGCTCATGTGTGACGAAACCCCGAACGCTCTATTCCGGGCGTTGTTTCGACGCCAGCTGCCAGCACAAGTCCACCTCGCTTTGGCTGGTTCCGCGTTAACGGAACCCCGTGCGCTCGCTGCTGAGGCCGACAAATACTACGCGGCTTTGGACGCGCAGGCGAGTCTTGGCGCAGTTGCCGCTCTCGAGGCTCCCGAGGCTCCCGAGGCTCCCGAGGCTTTCCCCGATGCACCGCACCTCGTGTCCGCCGTCACGCCCCGCCCACCACCACCGCCGCCGCCGCCGCGAAGAAAACCGCGGCCTCCGACGCCGCAGCTGCCCGCCTGGTGTTTCTTCCACGCCAAGTTCGGCCACGAGGCTCGGCAGTGTCGCCCGCCATGCTCATTCGGCAGGTCGGGAAACGGGCGAGCCAGCGCTCGGTGGCAATGGTGAGCGTCGGCAATTCAAACAGCCTTTTGTACATAACGGACACCTTGTCCGGGCGCCGTTACCTGTGCGATACGGGAGCGCAGGTGAGTGTCATTCCTGCCGGTACGTCCGACAAGCACACCGCGGGCCGAGGTCCCGCGCTGCTTGCAGCCAATGGTACATCTATACGCACGTACGGAAAACGCTGTCTCTCCCTGCGGTTCGGAGGTCAGGTTTTCCGTTGGTCGTTCGTTACGGCCGACGTGCCCATGGCACTGCTCGGCGCGGACTTCTTATGTGCTAATGGATTACTGGTCAATGTAAAGCGCAGAAGGCTTGTCCAGGTTGAGACATTCAGCTCGCTCGCGTGTGCACTGCCCACCTCGTTGAGCAGCTCACAGAGCGGCTTGCTGAGCGGTTCCGTTCCGGCCAGGTTCATCTGTATGCTTCCGGCAGCGGACGAATTCGCCCGCCTCCTTGCGGGTTTCCCGGCCCTCACGCGGCCCACCTTCTCGGCGGGGACCGTCAAGCACGGGGTGGAACATCACATCCCCACCGCCAGGCCACCGGTCTACGCCCGGGCACGCCGCCTCGAGCCGACGAAGCTCGCCGTAGCTAAAGCGGAGTTCGCTACGCTGGAGCGGCTCGGCATCGTGCGGCGCTCCGAGAGCGCGTGGGCGTCCCCGCTCCACATCGTGCCCAAGCCCGGCGGGGGATGGCGACCGTGCGGGGACTACCGGCGCCTCAACGATGCCACCACCCCCGACCACTACCCCGTCCCCCACATCCAGGACTTCTCCGCCCGGTTGGTGGGGATGTCCTTCTTTTCAAAGGTGGACCTCGTACGCGGCTACCATCAGGTCCCTGTCAGGCCGGAGGGCATCCCGAAGACGGCTGTCATCACGCCGTTCGGGCTTTTCGAATTTCTTCGGATGCCCTTCGGTTTGAAAAATGCGGCTCAGGCGTTCCAGCGCCTCATGGACAGCGTCTTGCGCGGCTTGGAGTTTTTGTACGTCTACCTGGACGACATCCTCGTCGCCAGCGCGTCCCGCGAAGAGCACCTTCGTCACCTCCGCACGCTCTTCGAACGTCTGGGCCAGCACAGCCTGATCGTGAACCCCGCCAAGTGCCGGTTCGGTGTCGCTGAAATCGACTTTTTGGGGCACCGCGTCACCAGGCACGGGGCCGTCCCCCTACCGGCCAAGGTGGAGGCGGTGAAGGGGTTTCCGCGCCCCCGCACGATCAAGGGGCTCCAGGAGTTCCTGGGCATGGTAAACCTTTACCATCGGTTCCTGCCCCACATCGCCCAGCACCTGCGCCCCTTGCACGAGGCCCTCCGGGGGAAGCCGGGCAAAGTTGACGTTACCTGGACCGAGCAGATGGACGCGGCGTTCTCGGGCGCGAAGCTCGCCTTGGCCAACGCCACCATGCTCGTGCACCCAGCGCCCGATGCACCGATCGCCCTCACCACCGACGCCTCGGACTACGCGGTGGGCGCGGTGCACGAGCAATGGGTGCGTGGTGCTTGGCAACCGCTGGCGTTCTTCAGCCGGCAGCTTCGCCCGCCCGAACGCCGTTACAGTACCTTCGACCGCGAGTTGCTTGGGCTTCACCTGGCGGTCAGGCACTTCCGCCATCTGCTCGAGGGCCGTGCGTTCACGGCCTTCGTCGACCACAAGCTGCTGGTTTTCGCGATGGGCAAGGGCGCCGAGCCGTGGTCGGCCCGGCAACAGCGTCACCTCGCGGTCGTGTCCGAGTACACGACGGACATCCGACACGTCGCGGGAAAGGACAGCCCGGTGGCCGACTGCCTTTCCCGGGCCGTCGCCCACGCAGTCGACCTTGGCATCGACTATGCCCGGATGGCGGCGGACCAGGCCGCCGACCCCGGGGTCCAGGCCCTGCGGACAGCCGTCACGGGCCTCCGCGTCACCGAGGTGCCCTTCGACGGCGCGGGCACGGCCCTCGTTTGCGACGTCTCCGTCGGGCGGCCTCGCCCCATCGTGCCCGCAGGCTGGCAGCGCCAGGTTTTTGACGCCATCCACGGCCTGTCCCACCCGGGCGCGAAGGCCTCCCAGAGGTTGGTCGCCGACAAGTTTGTCTGGCATGGCCTCCGGAAGGCCGTCCGCGGCTGGACCAGGACGTGCCTCGTGTGCCAGCGCGCAAAGGTGCACTGGCACACCCAGGCCCCCTTGGCCCCGTTTACGGTGCCGGAACGTCGGTTCGACCACGTGCACGTGGACCTAGTGGGACCTCTGCCCCCCTCGCAGGGTTTCACCCATGTCCTTACCATGGTGGACCGCACCACCTGGTGGCCTGAGGCCGTGCCTTTGGCGGCGACGACGGCGGCAGACGTCGCGCAGGCGTTCATCGCCACCTGGGTCGCCCGGTTCGGCGCCCCCTCGGACATCTCGTCCGACCGCGGCCCCCAGTTCACCTCGGAGCTCTGGGCCGCGGTCGCGCGGGGGCTCGGGGTCCAGCTGCACTGAACCACGGCCTACCACCCCCAGGCCAACGGCCTGTGCGAGTGATTCCACCGCTCGTTGAAGGCCGCGCTCCGGGCCACCCTCCGCGACGGCGGCTGGGTCGACAGGCTCCCCTGGGTCCTGCTGGGCCTCCGGACGGCGCCCAAGGAGGACCTGTGTGCATCCGCGGCGGAGTTGGTCTTTGGACAACCGCTGCGGTTGCCGGGCGAGTTCCTCCCCGACCCCACGGCACCTTGGTCCGCGGCACATGAGCGTTCTGCGCTGCAGGAGACCGCCCGGAGGTTCGCCCCGGTGCCGACTATGCCCGGATGCATACACGAGCACCCTCCTACACACGTCGCCCCGGAGCTTCACACCGCGGAGTACGTCTTCGTCCGGCACGACGCCCACCGGACACCACTGCGGCCCCCGTACGACAGGCCTTTCCACGTGCTGGAGACCGGGGTGAAACATTTCACCCTGGATATCGGCGGCACTCCTGACCAGGTCTCCATAGACCGCCTCAAGCCGGCCCACCTCGACGTGGACCACCCACCGCCGGTGGCTCGGCCCCCGCGTCGGGGCCGCCCCCCTGCGGGCGGACCCCCGGCACCGCCCAGCACCACAGGCACGCCGCCCCCCGGTCCGGCACCCATCCCGGGTACAGCCGGGGGCATCCCACCTGGCATCCCTGCACCCCGGACGCCGCCTGTCGCCAGAGGGCGCTTCGGCCGGGTCATCCGTTTGCCCCGCAAACTGGCCCTCCAGGTGCGCGGGAATTCTGGGGGGGCGCGTGTGGCGTACACGAAAGCCCACTGGCTTGGTGACATCATTCCGCGCACCAAGTGGGCGGCGGCCACGCCCGAGGGGTAGGCGTGGCCTCAGGATATACACCGGGCGCGCAGCCCGGAGCACGCCAGTGCTACAGTGACCTCTTTGGAATAAAGAACTATAAACTTACCGCGTTGTCTGCTTCCTCCTTGGTAGCAAGTCACGCGCGTTGCACCGCGTGCTTCAACAGTTAAATTTTTGAGTCCAAATGCGAAGTGCAATTCCACTCAGCGGGTGTCGCACTCGCACTACCTGTTCTTTGTTGGCATGCACATTGGCAAATGTTCGGGTCTTTGTCGACATGATGGTGTTGTGGGTGAATGAAGCTTTTCATTGTTCTTGTCATTCGTAATGGTGGCCCTTTTTGGTTTGAATAAAACAGAAGGTAAAATCACAGGGGCAACTAGAACTGCACTCAGTAGAGAGCATACCTCCGCCTGGTTGGCCGTATCACTCAATGGTGGAGAATCACTTAAAAATTCTTCTAGCTGGATCCAGATCCGGATCTTCCCCAAAATTGAATCGATTCTTCCTTTTCGCGCGCGCAACCTGTCCAACAAGTCTTGTCCAAATCCATCTATAACATTTTGAGATATCCTGCTATGTATCGTTTTTGGCCCTATCTCCCAATGGTGAAGAATCACTTTAAAATTTCTAGTAGCCGGATCCGAATCCGGATCTTCACCAAAATCTAATAATTTCGTCCTTGTCACATACGCTGCATCTCAGCCAAATTTCGTCCGAATCCGTCCACAACTTTTGGAGATATTTTGTTCACAGACAAACGGACAGACAAATGGACAGACAAACAGACAGGGTGAAAACATAACCTCCATCCACGTTTGGTGGCAGAGGTAATTACACACTGGGGATTATTCTTAAGCCCTACCTAATTAACATAGCTCCATCCCTCGTATGGAGACACATAGACGATCTTACCCGGACAGGCGGCCGAACGGATTCCCTACTTAGTTACATTGAGGTGGGCTTTGTAATGAAATTGTGTCTAAGTTGAACCCAGGTGTTATGCCGACTCTGTCCACTCAGAGGCTCCTATAAGAATTCGGACTGGACAGCGCTCCGGGATTCCTGTGACATTTATTCTGTGTGATGTAGTGCATACTCAGATGGTGCGTGTTACCCTTGGTTCTAAGCTTGCTTATACTAATTGCAGATCCATTACTTACATCTATGATTACTGGGTACTGATGTGTGGCTTGTTGGTTTCTTACAGGTATTGCTAGAGATCGATTCTGAATTAAACCTACTCTTGGGACAATGTTGTAGGACTGATTCTTAAAACAGGCTTCTTCTTCGTCGCGTCATCGGAGCATTCTAAACCTACACAATTCTATCTGGACTAAATTATTTCATTACCTACCCCCACACACGTAACAATAGAAGCAAGTATTATTATTGTAACTTCCTGTGGTGGCTGGGCACTGTATTAGCATTCTGGCACTTCCACCTTCTTCCTGCCATACCGTTTTGTCCGCGACGAACGGAAGAATTGATCGGTTCCATTTTGATGTTTTCTCTTTAATACCCGACCCTTGGCCATGAATGAGCATCCTACATCCCTCTGCTGGCAGTTTGGCCCACTCTTTCTTGTGCAAACTGCTCCAGTTCTCCCAGATTTGAAGAGTGCCTTCTCCCAACTGCTGTTTTAAAGATCTCCCCACAGGTGTTCAATGGGATTTAGATCTGGACTTATTGCTGGCCACTTCAGAACAGTCTTTTTGAAGTGTGTTTGGGGTCATAGTCCTGCTGCAAGACCCTTTGACGGAGACCCAGCTTTCTGACACTGGGTTGAACATTGCTCTCCAAAATGCCTTGGTAATTTCCTGATTTCATGATGCCATGCACACATTCATGCATGTGCACATGCACACATGCCTTAAAACATCACTGAACCTCCCCCATGTTTGACTGTAGGGAAGGTGTTCATTTATTTGAAGGCTTCATTTTGTTTTCTGTAAACATAGAGATGATGTACTTTACCAAAAAGCTCTAATTTGGTCTCATCTGTCCACAGGACATTCTCTTGGAAGGATTTTGGCTTGTTCAGGTGTGTTTTGGCAAACTCCAGTGGGGGTTTCTTATGTCGCTCTCAGTGGGGTCCTCCTGGGTCTCATACCACAGGGCCCCCTTTCATTGAGCTGGCAAAGGTCTCATACCACAGAACCCCCTTTCATTGAGCTGGCAAAGGTCTCATACCACAGAACCCCGATCAAATTTTCTCTTGTGGCCACATCCAGGGAGGTTGGCGACAGTGCTATGGCCCTTAAACTTCCTGATAGCATTGCATACAGTGGACACAGGAATATCAAGGTCTCTGGAGATGGACTTTTAGCCTTGAGATTGTCCATGCTTGGCTACAATCTTGTGTCTGACCTCCTCAGACAATTCTCTGGTTTTCTTTCTTTTCTCCATGCTCATTGCAGTACACACAGTGACACAAGACAGCCGAATGACTCCTTTTCTATATCCAAATTGGTTTAACTAGGACGTGCCCGTATGTGGGTGCCCGTACGTGCGTGCAAAAAAGCATGCGTGCAAACAACAACAACAAAAAAAAACTTTGAAACCACGTGGCAGTAACGACCACAGAACCCCCCCCCTCTATTTACATGAAATGGTTTGGTCCATTCGCAACGACCACAGAACCCCCCCCCCCCCCCCTCTATTTACATGAAATGGTTTGGTCCAAAGCGAACGGCTTGCGGAGTTTGGTAAAGAAATCGCCATAGCTCGGTAACTACTTCTCCGATTAATATGAAACCTTGAAAAGGCACATCCTCGGGTCCCCAGCAATATACCTGGCAAGTTTCAAGTATATCGGACCGGTAGTTGTCGAGAAACAGCGGTCACAGACAAACACACACACACACACACACACACACACACACACACAGATTACTGGAATTATAGATAGACTAGGGCATGCCCGTACTATATATATATCTAAAATTATATCCCCCCCCTCTATTTACATGAAATGGTTTGGTCCAAAGCGAACGGCTTGCGAGTACGGTGACAATCCCCCCCCTCTATTTACATGAAATGGTTTGGTCCAAAGCGAACGGCTTGCGAGTACGGTGACAATCCCCCCCCCCCTCTATTTACATGAAATGGTTTGGTCCAAAGCGAACGGCTTGCGAGTACGGTGACAATCCCCCCCCTCTATTTACATGAAATGGTTTGGTCCAAAGCGAACGGCTTGCGGAGTTTGGTAAAGAAATCGCCATAGCTCGGTAACTACTTGTCCGATTAATATGAAACCTTGAAAAGGCACATCCTCGGGTCCCCAGCAATATACCTGGCAAGTTTCAAGTATATCGGACCCGTGGTTGTCGAGAAACAGCGGTCACAGACAAACATACATACATACATACATGCAAACATACAAACATACAAACATACACACAGAGATTACTGGAATTATAGATAGATGAGTGATTGCTATATTGCAGGCACGTGTAACACACCACAGGTGAGTTCAATTCCAAAGTAAAGGAGAATCACCTGCTTGAAATCTCATTATTTCTAACAACTTCTAAAAGGTGCCAATAATATTGTCCAGGGCATTTTAGGATTTCTGTGTGGAATAAGCTAAGATTTAGTAATTTTTTCAGCCTTTTTGTTTTGTTCCACTGCAAACCAAACAAATACATATGTGGATACGAAAATAATTTTTTTTTCCAATAATTTTCTGGAAGAAATGGTGCATTATTTGAAAAAAGTGCAAGGGTGCCAATATTTTTGGCCACGACTGTAAGTACAAATCACTTATTTCTTGCCAAGCCAGCCATTCCTTATCGACCGTTTCGTTTGAGTGCTTGCTTAAGTGCTTAAGCTACTTGGCGAGCGTTCTACAAGCTTATTGGTAATGGAACACCTCTGCTCCCTCCTCCTCCTATATGATGGACCCAAATTGAGTATTTTATTTCCTTCCTTCCTTCCAAGTGTTGCTTCATCAGGATGAATATTACCACATCAGGTTGTGGCGCAGGCGTGGAACAGTGCAGATGCAACCAAATTGTGAGAGTTAAGAAGATTAAAGTACAGTATTAAAGAAGTGGGGATTGGCATGTTGGGATGTCAAATTACAGTATAAAGAAGTAGGGATTGGCATGTCGAATCTGTCGAACAATTTTGCCCATTTGAACAAGAAGCATTACCACATTATTTTTAGACACACACATTAGGAAGGGTGGACATGGTCTATCTAGATTCTAGAAAAAAGCAACGCATATCTTACATCACGATTAATTATCTTACGTTAAGTCTTTTACATTTGCTATGGGATATAACTAAATTATGCTATGCACTGTTAACCCCTAGATGTCATTTCCACAAAATAAATATGAGGGGCAAATCCCGGATCCCCCTCTTCATCCCTGTACAGTCTATGGAAAAGTGCCAAACATGGATTCATAGGTAATTCAGGTGGATTCCTGGTGGCCTTGAGCAGTGTAAGAGGCATACCTGTCAACCCCTTTTTAGGCTAACCTGTGTATCAAAGCTTTCAAACCTGTATTCTCAGGTCTTGAAGCATACATATTATTATCCATCTCAAATAATGTGGGTATCACATAATTGAATATCATAACTGAATTAAATCCACACAGAAATTCACAAAATAGGATTTTCCACCACTTTCTGGAGTTCAGTTCATCAAAAGGCCCTATGAATGTTGCATGGTGTTTAATATGATAGCAAAATCTATAGTTATTCTAAGTGGTCACTATATACAATCTTGTAGCGGCTACCGCTGGGTTTTCACAATCGCCTTGCACCTATCAAGGACGCGGAGCGATCACCATGCCGGGCTCGTCCAGGACGCCCGGGCAGGCCCGCGCTCAACTTGCCAGGCCTCGGCCGGGACGCCCGGGCAGGCTCGCCCTCAACTTGCCAGGCCGCAGCCAGGACGCTGGGCCACGCCCCCTCTCGCCTTTCCTGGGCAAACGCTCCGGGATAATATGTATATATATTGCTGCCCGATAAACGGGCTTTTGAGAGTGCCTGAGTGTTTGGTTTGATTAAAGCAACTCGGATGAATTCCAGCTTTTTGTCGCGTCCATTCTTCCGATCGACGTGGGAGCCCCAGCTCCTTCATTGGTGACCTACCGACATGGACACGGCAGTCGCCCTTAAACTGCCTACCTTCTGGGAGGCTCACGCGGTGGTTTGGTTCGCACAGGCGGATTCCCTGTTCGCCCTGCGAGGCATCACGGCCGACGACACCCGCTTCCACCATGTGGTAGCAGCGCTCGGTTCGGCCACCGCGGCCCGCGCCCTGAGCCTCCTCGAGAGCCCGCCAGCCGCTGACAAATACGGCGCGATTAAGAAGCTTCTCCTCGACGCTTTCGCCCTCCCATCGGCGGAACGCGCACGGCGCCTGCTCGACCTGCCCGAGCTCGGCGACACGCACCCTTCCGAGCGAATGGACTACATGCTTTCACTGCTCGGCGAGCACTCTCCGGCATTCCTGTTCCGGGAGCTGTTCCCCCGTCAGCTGCCTAACCCGGTACGCCTCGCCCTGGCAAGCACGACGATCACAGATCCCCGGGCCCTTGCCAGAGAAGCCGACAAGATCTCCGCCGCAGGACAGCGCATCGCAGCGGCGACATGGGACCCACCGCCGTCCGACGCAACACCCATGGTGCCCGAGCACCCGGCACGGTCGACGACCGAACTGCCGACGCAATTGGCGGCCGCTACACCGAGCCGACCACCTCCAGCACGACGACCGGGGCCTCCACCTGACCAAGCGTGGTGTTACTATCATGCCAGGTTCGGACAGAAGGCCCGGACATGCCGACCCCCGTGCACCTTCGGCAGGCCGGGAAACGGCCGGGCCGGCGTTCATTACCAGCCATGAGCGCCGGCCACATGGGCAACTTACTGTTCATCACGGATAAAGCGTCCGGACGGCGCTTCCTGTGCGACACCGGCGCCCAACTGAGCGTCATACCCGCCTCTGACCAGGACAGGCAATCCGCGGTTTGCGGCCCCTCCTTGGTTGCGGCCAACGGATCGACCATCCGCACCTTCGGCCCGCGCAACGTCACCCTCTGCTTCGGCGGCCAACGCTTTGCTTGGACGTTTGTAACCGCAAACGTGCCCATGGCTCTGCTAGGCGCCGACTTCCTCTGCGCACACGGACTGCTGGTGGACGTCCAACGGCGTCGTTTAATCAACGCTGAAACCTTCAGCTCCCTGGTATGCACATTGAGCAGCTCCGCGCCGACCGAGCTGGCATGCGCCGTCCCGGCGGCGAACGAGTTTGCTCGCCTACTCACGGAGTTCCCGGCCCTCACGCGGCCGACGTTTTCGGCCGTCGCAGTACGGCATGGGATCGAGCACCACATACCAACCACGGGCCCGCCGGTCTACGCCAGGGCCCGCCGCCTCGACCCAGCCAAGCTCGCCGTGGCGAAGGCCGAATTCGACGCGTTGGAGCACCTCGGCATCGTGCGGCGCTCTGATAGCGCGTGGGCCTCGCCACTGCACATCGTGCCAAAGCCGGGGGGTGGATGGCGCCCGTGTGGCGACTACCGCCGTCTCAATGACGCTACCACCCCCGACAGGTACCCGATCCCGCATATCCAAGACTTCTCCGCCCGTCTGGCGGGACGGGTCATTTTTTCGAAAATTGATGTCATACGGGGATATCACCAGGTACCTGTCAGGGCGGCCGACGTCCCTAAAACGGCAGTCATCACGCCGTTCGGCTTATTCGAATTCTTGCGGATGCCGTTTGGTCTCAAGAACGCGGCTCAGGCGTTCCAGCGCTTGATGGACGGCGTGCTGCGTGACCTGCCGTTCCTTTTCGTTTACCTGGACGACATCCTCGTCGCCAGCACGTCCCGGGCCGAGCACCTCCTCCACCTCCGAACACTGTTCGGGCGCCTCAGCGAGCATGGCCTCATCGTCAACCCGGCCAAATGCCACTTCGGCACGACGGCCGTTGATTTTTTGGGCCACCACATCACCAAGAACGGGGCCGTGCCGCTGCCAACCAAGGTCGAGGCCATCACCACGTTCCCGCGTCCCCGCACCATAAAGGCCCTGCAGGAATTCCTGGGAATGGTGAATTTTTATCACCGCTTCGTGCCCCGTGCTGCTCAACTCATGCGGCCCCTCTATGAAGCCCTCCGGGGCAAGCCGGCCAAGCACGACATCGCCTGGTCCGCAGCAATGGATGCGGCCTTCCAAAGCTCAAAGCGGGCCCTCGCCGACGCAACACTGCTCGCTCACCCGGTGCTCAACGCTCCCATCGCCCTCACCACGGATGCCTCCGACTACGCGGTGGGCGCCGTACATGAGCAATGGGTGAACGGGGTTTGGCAGCCACTCGCTTTTTTCAGCCGGCAGCTCCGGCCGAACGAGCTCAAATACAGCACGTTTGACCGGGAGCTCCTCGGTCTACACCTGGCCGTCCGCCATTTCCGCCACCTCCTGGAGGGCCGACCTTTCACGGCGTTCGTCGACCACAAGCCATTGGTTTACGCCATGGCCAAGGTCATGGAGCCGTGGTCGGCCCGCCAACAGCGCCACCTCTCCGCCGTGTCGGAGTTTACCACGGACATCCGGCACGTCGCCGGCAAAAACAACGCCGTGGCCGACTGTCTTTCCCGGGCCAGCGCGAACGCGGTCCACCTGGGCGTGGACTTTGTGCTTATGGCGGCGGACCAAACCACCGACACCACGGTGCAAGCCCTCCGGGCGGCGGACACGGGCCTCCGCCTGGCCGACATCCCCTTCGCGGACACTGTCCTGCTCTGCGACGTCTCCCAAGGCCAGCCTCGCCCCATCGTGCCCGTCACCTGGCAACGCCGCATCTTGGCCTCCCTCCACGGCCTTTCCCACCCGGGCCGGAAAGCTTCCCAGAAGCTGGTGTCGGCGCGATTCGTCTGGCACGGCCTTCGTCGGGACGTCCGCGATTGGACCAGCACCTGCACGGCCTGCCAACGGGCCAAGGTCCACCGACACACCCAGGCCCCGCTGGCACCTTTCACCGTGCCCGAACGACGTTTCGACCACGTCAACGTGGATCTGGTGGGCCCCCTCCCCCCGTCACGGGGGTTCACACACCTGCTCACCATGGTGGACAGGACCACCAGGTGGCCGGAGGCCGTTCCCCTCATCTCCACCACCACCGCCGACGTGGCGCAGGCTTTCATCGCCACCTGGGTCGCCCGCTTCGGCGCACCGGCGGACATCTCGTCAGACCGCGGACCACAGTTCACCTCCGAGCTGTGGGGCGTGGTCGCCCGCAACCTGGGGATCAAGCTCCACCGTACTACGGCCTACCACCCCCAAGCAAACGGGTTGTGCGAGCGATTCCACCGCTCCATGAAGGCCGCGCTCATGGCCGGCCTTCAAGACGGCGGTTGGGCCGACCGGCTGCCGTGGGTCCTTTTGGGCCTCCGCACGGCCCCCAAGGAGGACCTCCAGGCATCCACCGCCGAGCTTGTCTATGGCCAGGCGCTACGCGTCCCGGGCGAATTCGTGCCCAACGCTACCAGTCCCTGGTCCGCAGCTCACCAGCGCTCGGACCTCCAGGAGGCCGCCCGACGGTTTGCCCCCATGCCAACATCCCACCACGGTGACCCCCAGTCCTACGTCCCCCCAGCACTTCGCACAGCGGAGTATGTTTTTGTGCGTCACGACGCACATCGGGGGCCACTCCGGCCGCCGTACGACGGGCCCTTCCGGGTGCTGCGACGGGACGACAAGTCGTTCGTCATCGACATCGGCGGCAGGTCGGACCGGATTGCGGTGGACCGCCTCAAGCCGGCGCACGTGGACGTCGACCACCTACCACGGGTGGCCCTTCCGCCGCGGCGAGGCCGCCCCCCGTCCACGGTGCCCCCCACTCGACCGCCCACCACCACACCGGACCCCCTCCCACGACCCGCCAGGGGTCGCTTCGGCCGGGTCATCAGGACCCCCCTCAAATTGACCCTGCCGGTGCAAGTCGATTCTGGGGGGACGTGTGTAGCGGCTACCGCTGGGTTTTCACAATCGCCTTGCACCTATCAAGGACGCGGAGCGATCACCATGCCGGGCTCGTCCAGGACGCCCGGGCAGGCCCGCGCTCAACTTGCCAGGCCTCGGTCGGGACGCCCGGGCATGCCCGGGCATGCCCGGGCAGGCTCGCCCTCAACTTGCCAGGCCGCAGCCAGGACGCTGGGCCACGCCCCCTCTCGCCTTTCCTGGGCAAACGCTCCGGGATAATATGTATATATATTGCTGCCCGATAAACGGGCTTTTGAGAGTGCCTGAGTGTTTGGTTTGATTAAAGCAACTCGCATGAATTCCAGCTTTTTGTCGCGTCCATTCTTCCGATCGACGTGGGAGCCCCAGCTCCTTCAATCTAAAGAATAGTGCTGGTGAATCAGAAAAAGCCAACATCAATCAATTGTATGAAGCAAAAATAAATTGTTATAGACCTATTGACACCAAAACCTAAAGGAGTTAAAAAGTACATTCCTCAAGATTGATTTGATCACTTGAAAAATTTCCTTTGTTGTTCCACCATCGAGTGTTGACATCATGACATGTCAAGGATCCTGGTTTTGGTGCCTTTCCCCACTTCAAAAACTCAAACAACAACATTCAGCCGTTTTTCTGTGTTCATGTCATTGCTTTCATCAATGATCAATGACTAATTATTGTCTTTGTCTCCATATTTCAACAATTGGTGTGGGTCTTAGATAGACTGCCTTTTATTATTTGGGGAGCAGCTTCCACCTACATGCGAATTTCGTTGCAATTTCACTGTCAGGGAGCATTTCTTTCATGAGAATGTAAAATGATCATCAACCATCACTGGCAAATTATGCCATGAACTGGCACAACAACACCGTTGCCTTTGTCATATCTGCCTCTACTGGCTCAGGTTGTTTCCTTTGAAAATGAATGCCCAAGGGCACCACATGCTTACTTTTATTCACACTATCCATGTGACCTGCAGTGTCAAAATGCATTTTCAGGTCGTATTGACCCGAGAATAACACTTTTATACTTCTGTTACAGGGCACACAAAAGATGAACTCACCATCCTCTGTCGTGTTTCTGGCGATTAAAATCTTTTCCAGGAAACAGATTAGCTGAGAAAGCTTTAACTCCGAGGTGACGATCAAATGCGAACTTTATACACGCGGGGAAAAAAAGGGAGAAGGGGGAACTGAAGATCTTAACTGTGGTCCGATGGCAGTTCCCGAACCTGTAGAAAAAATAACTCAAACGATCCGATTTAAAATGTACAAAAATAAACAGGTTTATTAAACAGAATGCCGGTAACAAGAAAAACGCGACGGTAAAACGAAATTCCTAACCGGGACGACCCCCACATCTGGACTTAAACACAGAAGAAGGGAAAGGTAAACTGGATAAAATAATAGTGATTATTTAGTGCACTTATCTCTGATCAGCTCGGGGGTCTCGTCAGGAATCATCAAGGCCCCGGAAGTCCGTGCACGGGGACACACCTGGGCGCCAGGTAGGCTTCGATGCACCGTTTCATGCTGCAGCACTCGTCCACTTGTCCCTCCTGCCTGGAAACTTGCAGCTCAACATCCGCGGCCCTTCTGCCTCTCGTCCACCAGCAATGTCTCCACACACTGCCGCCCGCACCGAGGTCCAGAACGTGAAGAAGAAAAGGGAAAATCGTCAGTGCACAGCAGTCTACTATGACATCCAGGATGCGCAGGCACAAGAGGGACAAGAGGCACAAGAGAATCAGGAGAGCAAGGAGAAAGATGCCGGTTCGAGCGTTCTTTTTACGTCCCGCCCTGACGTCATCGGCGCTTCTCCTCCAATCAGCGCAGGCCAACACCACAGGCTCAGCTCTCCACCAATCAGCGCGCAGTCCACTTTCTGACATCATCGGTCACGCTCCACCAATCAGCGTGATGCTTCCTACTCGCCCTTCTCTTCACCAATCAGCGAGTTCCTTCTTCCTCACCTTTCCCTTCACCAATCAGCGAGTGCCTTCTTACTCCACCCTGGCCAATCACGGCTCCTCGGAGCATGTCTTCGGCCTGCTCGATCTTCGTGGTGATGTAGCTGGTTGCCGTCCCATCGGCAGTGCTCAGAACTGACTTCTGGTTGGTTTTATTGTTATTTAGTGTAGTTAATGGGCATTTCCTGCGCAACGTGTCCAATGCGGTGCTATAAGAGACAAAGGATAAATCACAAAGGGAAAGACATATAGGGAATTAACATAATCCCTGAGCTAGTTAACATGCCCCGCCCCCTCGTGATGGGGACAAATATACAACTTCGCCAACATTCGGGCTACACAAGTACTTATTACATGGTGGTTTCTACACGACAATCTGAGCAGGCTACCTATACAAATCTACCTGGTCTAAAGTCATCACTACCCCAGCGACATAACAACTTTTACACTTCTGTTACAGGGCACACAAAAGATGAACTCACCACCCTCTGGCAAAGGTAGAATGAGCCCTTGATATTTGGGCATGCTCTCCCATTTTGTATGGTGACAGCCAGTGGCAGCATGTTTACCTGTCACAGTTTATATTTTTCAATTTTCTGGGCATCTGGAGATGGCATGATTGCACCAGGCGAGATTGCTGCCTCTTGCGTCTCATGTCTGTGACCATTCATGCATGCAACCGTTCTTCTTACGACTGTACTACGTGAGATAAAAGGGTGGAATTTCATTTTGTCTGCTTCAAAATAGCTTAGCGAGCCGAATCAACGATGGAAAACTTTTTACTTGACTGATTATTTTCTTCCCACTGCCATCCTTTTGTTTGCCTGTATTTTGATAAAACATCCAGTCGTATTTTTTAAACTGGCAAAAAAACATAAAATATGGGAAATACGGGCAGGTTGACATGTAACATAAAACAGAGCCCTTACAGAAAGGCCTACCTCTTCCGCAGATCTAAGAGATGCCACAGAGATGGACCGGGTTCCTATATGCAGGGTTGGGAGAAGAGGTCCTCCCCAAGATGCTGTTAGCCTGAGAGTGTAACCCCAATAGAAGACAAAGAAACTCTCCAAACCAGGGGTGTTTCAGCCAACAGGGAATAGCAGGAATATCTCCACTCCCTCCTGCTCCAACTTCAAGGGATTAGCGGGAATGGAGCGAAGGCACAACAAACCATGGCCATCCAGGAGATGTAAAATGCGTTGATTGCCCAAGCCGTCAGATCCTGTGTTTGAGAAAAGCACACCAGAAGGTGGTGGGTGAGCGACGGCGTGAACATGTTGATTTCTGGAGATTGCAAATGTTTTAAGATGGTCTTTACGACCTGTGGATGGAGTGTCCAATCTGAGGAAAGGTACTGTCCCTCTTGACAGAAAATCCACCAGTAAGTTTTCTTCCCCCAGAAAAGATGTTTTCCACGCTGCTAAAAGATCCATCCCCTATCAGCAGGTCCATTCCGAGGCTTCAATCACCAGATGACAAAGGGAAGAGCAAGTGCATCCCTATTTGTTGATATAAGCCATACCGTACAGTTACCAGTCTTCATCAGTATGGACTGCCCTTTCACCACACCTAGAAAATCCTGAAGAACCAGCCAGGCAGCCCTCAGCTCTAGCATGATAATGTGAGGTCGAGCTTCTTGGCAGGACCATTTGGTGGCCAAAATATTGCCCTGACAATGTACACCCCAGCTCTCCTTGGAGGCATCCGTTGTCACGACCACTGAAGACCGACATGGTCTGAACAGCTTTCCCAACTGGGGAGTCTGCCGGCTGAGCTGCCCACTCAACTGACAAGGAGGCCTAGGAACTCGAGCCAGACCTTTTCTGAAGCTACCCTGCAGGGAGGTTAGTCAAGATAACCTTGATTGGATCTTCTCTATCCAGTGGGCAGATGAACATGCAAGCTGTGCTAGTGTGTCTAGGCCTGCTGCAAGGAAAGAGGTGAATTTGGAAGGAGTCAAACTGGGCTTCTCCCAATTGATAAAGCAAGCAAGCGAAAGATTCAAACAATGTGATGGTAGTCTCCAAATGGTTCCGGAAAAGTTGCCATGCACCCATGCAGGCACATGCAGGTATGTATCTCTTAAGTCCATCCACTTCCTTAGTGGGTTTCCATCCAATTCCTTGGCGTCAGTAGTGGTAGGATGGAATGAAGCCTCTCCATGGGAAAAGAGCAGTTGCATAAGTACTGGTTTATCGCCATTAAATTAAGAATCCTCTGCAGGCCCTGAGAACATATGGGGATGAGAAATACAGTCAACGGGCATAGACTGTCGTGATTCTTTACCTTCTCGATTACCCTTTTCTCAAGAATGACCTGGATTTCACTGGCCATCGCCTATTGTACTGTAGGTTCCTGTGGCGGGGATGTTCCCCTGTAAATTTCACCTCCTTGGAGGGGTGACTCCAATTTGACTTTGAAGCCAAAGGAGACAATCGACAAAATAAATTTGTTGCTTGTGATGCCCTCACAGCACCGATGGAAGGCGTGGAGGCACCCTACTACAGTTCCTACTTCTCCAAACACTCCTGCTGACAACCCATCACCGATGCTCCTGCCCTTAGGGGGATGTTCAGTCATGTCTATTTCAGCTGGGCATCGCTGGAACGGCCGCTGTTTTTTTGGCTGAAAAATAGAGGGAAAAAGTGTGTGACTAGGTCGGTCTGTTCGAGGTAGTCTGACAGTCTTCCTCTGCTTTGGTTTGTTGAGGGCAGAGCTTGGCAGCAATTTCCCTTGCATTTTTGTCATGGTACAGTTCTTTGTCAATGGAATCTGAGAATTGACCCCAAAACTACAGTGGCCCACGCATTGGCAGGGTGAGCAAAGACTTGCTCTTTTCCAATAATCCCAAGCCACTGACATGGAGATAGAGGTGACAGCATTCTCCATCAGCGTAGTACACCATCATTTTCCATTGGGATCACTGTAGGTTGTGCAATACCTTTAACCGACAAGCACTGAACTTCCTGTCTTCAGGTGTTTCCTGCATTCAGTCAGTCCCCATCTATAGGGATTGGACACATCCCTGGTATGCAGTGAGGCACAAGCCAGCTTTACCCCAAGCCAAGGAGAACCTGTGCCTTTCCTCCTCCACTTTGAATTACATAGAGTGGACAGAATGGGAACAGTTCTGACCTCCTGCAATACTCTCCAACAAATATTCTAGTTCTGAGGAGGAATGGAGATTGGTAAAAAATATTGCCATAATCTTCCAGTATGAAGTGAAAGGCATATTTCATACCAGGTGTGGCCTGTTTGAGCGAATGCTTGGTGCAAAGTGAGTCATAGTTATCTTCATAATGAGCACAAAGTCGGATTCGCCAGACATCCTGATTGACAGACTCCCCTGGTAGCTCTTGACACATCTTCTGGTGTCTGTGGTCCCACTTGAGGGCGATAATGGCAAATCAAGATTGCTGCCACCTCATCTGCCTGCACCACCTGCAGCACCTCTCTGGGATCTGCCTCAGCAGTAAAGGAAACAGATTCCGCTGGAGAGTAGGAAAAAGCAGAAATACAATCATAAAGATCTTTGGTCTCTCTGCCACTGCTCCCGGAAGAGTGAGCTCTAGCTCTACCTCAGCAATTGGAGCTCCGAGAGATGCCAGAGCCTTACTCTTGTGTTTGCTGTTCATATCATAGCATAAGGCTGCTGAAAGAGAATGTGGCGAACCAGACCCTCCTAAGATGCCCACTGTTGAATGGAAAACAATGGGGACACCACTGCCTGTAGGTTAGGGGAAACTGTGCTCGATCCTGCTGTTGAGACTAGGGGGAACACCCCCAACAGCAGGCATGAAGCAGACTATGATGGTGGGGGCACCACCGCCTGCTGCCTGGTGCGAAGGCAAAGAGCCACCCCAACCGACTCCTCAAGTGGGGACTGAGAGGCTGGGTTGGGGTTAACGGTTACCCTTATCAACGCTGGTAAATGCAAACTAGTGAAGGCAACAAAGTCATAGTCAAAAATCTGTAAAGTTGGAAAAGAAAAAAAGGAAAAGCCACTGTTTAGGTTAAGCTCAAGCAGTATGACAAATTTTTGAAAGTAAAAGGTTTAGTCTGAAACTATAAGCATTATTT
>NC_136264.1:78881385-78957808 GCF_964187855.1 Myxine glutinosa | reverse complement strand
CAAACGCCAACTTGCGACCCCCTCTCTCTCTCGCTATCTGGTCTCCCCCCCTCCCCCCCTCCCCCCCCCCACCGCACCCCTCTCTTCACGTTCTTTCTTTCTCAGTCCCCTCTCTCTCACTATCTGGTCTCTCCCCCACCCCTCTCTTCATGTTCTTTCTTCCTCAATCCCCTCTCTCTCTCGCTATCTGGTCTCTCCCCCACCCCTCTCTTCATGTTCTTTCTTCCTCAATCCCCTCTCTCTCTCACTATCTGGTCTCTCCCCACCCCTCTCTTCATGTTCTTTCTTCCTCAATCCCCTCTCTCTCTCGCTATCTGGTCCTCTCCCCCACCCCTCTCCTTCATGTTCTTTCTTCCTCAATCCCCTCTCTCTCTCGCTATCTGGTCTCTCCCCCACCCTCCCTTCATGTTCTTTCATCCTCAATCCCCTCTCTCTCTCACTATCTGGTCTCTCCCCCACCCCTCTCTTCATGTTCCTTTCTTCCTCAATCCCCTCTCTCTCTCGCTATCTGGTCTCTCCCCCACCCCTCTCTTCATGTTCTTTCTTCCTCAATCCCCTCTCTCTCTCGCTATCTTGGTCTCTCCCCCCACCCCTCCCTTCATGTTCTTTCTTCCTCAATCGCCTCTCTCTCTCTCGCTATCTGGTCTCCCCCCCACCCCTCCCTTCACGTTCTTTCTTTCTCCAGTCACCTCCTCTCTCTCGCTATCTGGTCTCTTCCCCCCCCCTCTCCCCCCCCCACTGCACCCCTCCCTTCACATTCTTTCTTCCACAGTTCCCCTCTCTCTCTCTCACTATATTGTCTCTCCCCCCTCCCCCCCCACTGCACCCCTCCCTTCACGTTTTTTCTTCCTCAGTCCCCTCTCTATCGCTATCTGGTCTCTTCCCCCCTGCTTCCCCCTCCTCCCCCTCCCCCCACCGCACCCCTCCCTTCGCGTTTTTTCTTCCTCAGTCCCCTCTCTCTCGCTATCTGGTCTCTTCCCCCCTCCTCCCTCCCCTCCCCCACCGCACCCCCTCCCTTCACGTTTTTTCTTCCTTAGTCCCCCTCTCTCTCGCTATCTGGTCTCTCCCTCCTCCTCCCCCCACTGCACCCCCTCCCTTCATGTTCTTTCTTTCTCAGTCCCCTCTCTCTCTCGCTATCTGGTCTCTCCCCCCCCCTCCCCCCCGCACCGCACCCCTCCCTTCACATTCTTTCTTCCTCAGTCCCCTCTCCTCTCGCTATATGGTCTCTCCCCCATCCCCCCCCCCCCACCGCACCCCTCCCTTCACGTTCTTTCTTCCTCAATCCCCTCTCTCTCTCTTGCTATCTGGTCTCTTCCCCCCCCCCACCCCCCACGCACCGCACCCCCTCCCTTCACATTCTTTCTTCCTCAGTCCCCTCTCTCTCGCTATATGGTCTCTCCCCCCTCCCCCCCCCCACCGCACCCCTCCCTTCATGTTCTTTCTTTCTCAGTCCCCTCTCCCAACCCCCCCCCCCCCCACCGCACCCCCTCCCTTCATGTTCTTTTCTTTCTCAGTCCCTCTCCCAACCCCAACCCCCCCCCCTCCACCGCACCCCTCCCTTCATGTTCTTTCTTTCTCAGTCCCCTACCCCAACCCCCCCCCCCCCCACACACCGCACCCCTACCTTCATGTTCTTTCTTCCTCAATCCCCTCTCCCAACCCCCCCCCCCCGCACCGCACCCCTCCCTTCATGTTCTTTCTTTCTCAGTCCCCTCTTCCAACCACCCCCCCCCCCCCCCCCCCACACCGTCACCCCTCCCTTCATGTTCTTTCTTTCTCAGTCCCTTACCCCCAACCCCCCCCCCCCCCCACCGCACCCCCTCCCTTCATGTTCTTTCTTCCTCAATCCCCTCTCTCTCTCGCTATCTGGTCTCTCCCTCCTCCTCTCCCCCCACTGCACCCCTCCCTTCATGTTCTTTCTTCCTCAATCCACTCTCCTCTCGTCGCTATATGGTCTCCTCCCCCCTCCCCCCCCCCCCCCCCCACCGCACCCCCTCCCTTCACGTTTTTTCTTCCTCAGTCCCCTCTCTCTCTCTCTCTCTCTCTCTCCCTCCTCTATTTATATTTGCATCAGCAAAGTGGCAGGTGGCATTTGCTCGTTTTAATAAAAGTTTCACTACCCATTGTAGGCCTACGGTTTTTTTTCCCCGGACTTGGTTTCATTTGGAACGGCACAGGAAAATGATGTTATGTTTTGCAATTACTGATTATAGCCATGGACAAATTGATTGTATAGTAAAATACATGCATAACGATGGGTTTGATAGTGATGCGCAAACAGACAAAACAGGATAGACCTCACATTCACACCAATTTATCAGCAAAGTAATTCCAAAAGCCTATTTTGTGTGAAAAATGCCAGGGAAAAGAATCCCAAGACGAGTTCGGGCAAAGCACATAATAGAAACAGAAGAAGAAACATCCTGCCCAATCAGACTGCTCATGAGAATCAAATCTGGAAGACAACCCGATTTTGGAATATCTCAATGACAAAAAAAAACAAAGGGCTTTTGGGATTAGGGTAAGAATGGTATAAATCTCAAAAAAAAATTTTTTTACAGAGACAGGGAATTGGTTGAGTGGATGGGACATCTCTGGTGGCACAGCTGTTAACATGAGACTCCGACACCGACCCAGTTCTATAAGAGAGTATATCTTACTCTAGGAACCCCCTCTTCCACCACTCTATTTTACATATTAATATGTCATTTAGTTAATGCTCCCAAAGCCTCTGGTCTTTAGCCTCACACTGAGCCCTTGAGTGCACCGGTATAATTACAATTTACATCTTATCTATCGTATTCATCATTTTACTAGATAGGCCTCATCGAGGCCAGGCTTAAGTATGATTTTCAGCAACATTTTCCTTTTTTTTAAACACCGGGTTTCTCCACATTGTTGTATTTCTACCAATGTCACAGGATTGGTTGGTTTTAAAGAGCAGCCATAAACTTTATTTGATTGTTGTTACAAACATTGAATAGGGGATCGACATAATGTTTGCGATGTGATTGGTTGATCTCATGAGCGCGGATAAGTGTCTTCCGTCCATGTCTTTCGTGCTAGCCATTTTGTAATTTTACGGATTGGATGCAGGATTTTTCATCCATCATTGTCCCTCCTGGACAGCAAGTGCCCCGAGGGGAAAACAAGGCCTTTGTCTGTTTGCTCAGCTGCAAAGTGGAGGATATCCACTCGGCTCCCCCAGTGATATACCCACCCCTCCCCTTCGCCATTGCGCTAAACAGGGACAAAAGGATTTTGGATTCAGCTGGAGAGAGGGGGCGCGTTGACTAGTGTGGGGGGAACTCTGTTGCATATTAAAAGTATTACCGAATGCTGTACGTGCTGTGCTGCTCCTCTATCGATCTCTCCTGCCGTAGCATGGGTCTTGCACTGAATGAGCGTAACCAACCTGCGCCGAGTATGGCTGCTCAGCGCATGCGTTTCTTCCGCCGCATTCATCCAGCATTCCACGTGCGGCCTTCCTGCTCTCCTGCGGCAATGCGAGAAACCAGCCGCGGACACGTACCTGCTTGGGCCGATTTGTCCTCCGTAGTGAAGCGTGGCCAGACCAGTCGTGCTATAAGGTGGGCTGTTCGGAAGTACCTTTGGCCGGTGTTTCTCACCTTCACCGAGACCGAGCTCTTCCCTAGATCCATAAACAGAATGACAAAACATCTTCGACAAAGTCTGCAAAAAGGAAAAAAGGACCTGGAAGAAAGTTGCCTTTGTCTGTCTTGAAAACTACTTTTTATGTTCAATGTGTGGACATATTCATGCTCCTTTTATATATTAGATGAGGGCACAACACCTAAACGAGATAGACATACCAACCAAATGTTTATTTTCCTTCAAGAAATGCCTTCCCAGTAAACAGCTTATTCACTTATGATTGGCAGACTCATCTGGTACTTTCTTCCAATCAGTGATTAAGCAATTTGTTAAGGAATATTTCTCTCAAATCTATTCAATGGAGCATGTCGATTCTGTTGGTGTCACCTCTATCTCCATCGGGCTACCAGTGTTGTGTGAAGATGGGAATTCCCATCTCGAGAGACCCGTTACCCTGGAAGAACTTGGTACTGCCCTGCACAGCCTTGATATTGGAAAAGCACCTTGTTTGGATGGACTCACAACTGAATTTTTTACTTTTTTTATTGGTACACGTTGGGTCCGGAACTTTTTAACACCTTAAAGACAAGCTCGCTCAGATAGTCAGGTTCACTATGTTTTTTCGTTCAAAATTTTGGTAGATTAGCAAAACTATACATTTCTGGAATACTCAGAGCATGAGGAATCCAAAAATTAATGTTTACATTTGCGTAGACACCTTTGCGAAAATGACCCTCAGGACAGTGATAAAGATCTGTAAAAGCATATTCCTGAACGGTGTAGACCTAGTATATCCTGTGTATAGGACGTATAGTTCAATCTGATACTAACAAGGCTGCTTTCTTGCTTTATAAACCCATACCTATAACTTCAAAGGACTTGCAATATCATGTATTATGTAATACAGTTATATCACAAATATAAAGACAATGGTTGTAGCGGTTACCGCTGGATGTACATAATCGCCTTGCACCGGCCAGAACACGGCCAGACGCGCCTCTCCCGGGCATGCCCGGACTCACTGTTCCCGGGCACGCCCGAACCTCCCGGGCACGCCCGGTCTCGTCTTTCCCGGGCATGCCCGCTCTCGCCTTTCCAGGGCTCGCCCAGAGCGTCCGGGCACGCCCGCTATCGCCTTTCCAGGGCTCGCCCAGAGCGTCCGGGCATGCCCGCTATCGCCTTTCCAGGGCACGCCCAGAGCGTCCGGGCATGCCCGCTATCGCCTTTCCAGGGCTCGCCCAGAGCGTCCGGGCATGCCCGCTATCGCCTTTCCAGTGCTCGCCCAGAGCGCCCGGGCACGCCCAGCCTCGACTTGCCAGGCCGCAGCCAAACACGCCCGGGCAGGTCCAGATTCGCCTTTCCAAGGCTCGCCCTTGATACCCGGGCATGCCCGGTATAGCTTTTGCCGGGCAAACTTCCCGACATAAATGTGTATATATATTGTTGCCCGAAAAACGGGCTTGTCAGAATACCTGAGCTGTTTTGTTTCAATAAAGCAACTCGGACGAATTCCGTCTTTGGTCGCGTCAATTCTTTCGACTCGCGTTGGAGCACAGTTCCTTCATTGGTGACCTACCGACATGGATACGGCAGTGACGCTTAAACTGCCTACCTTCTGGGAGACTCACGCGGCTGTTTGGTTCGCCCAGGCGGACTCCCAGTTCGCCCTGCGAGGCATCACCGCGGACGACACCCGCTTCCACCATGTTGTGGCGGCGCTCGGTTCCACCACCGCGGCCCGCGCCTTGAGCCTCCTCCAGCACCCGCCGGCTGCTGACAAATACGACGCGCTGAAGATGCTCCTCCTCGGCGCTTTCGCCCTCTCACCGGCAGCACGCGCACGGCGCCTGCTTGACCTGCCCGAGCTCGGCGACACGCGCCCGTCCGAGCGCATGGACTATATGCTCTCGTTGCTCGGCGAGCACTCTCCGGCATTCCTGTTCCGGGAGCTGTTCCTCCGTCAGCTGCCTAACCCGGTACGCCTCGCCCTGGCTGGCACGTTGATCACGGATTCCCGCGCCCTCGCCAGGGAAGCCGATAAGATCTCCTCGGCGGGCCAGCACATCGGCGCGGTTACCTGGAGCCCGCCGCCGTCCGAGGCGACGTCCACGACGCCCGAGCGCCCTGCGCGGTTGGAGGCCGAACTGCCGGTGCAACTGGCGGCCGCCACGCCGCACCGCCCGCTTCCGACACGACGGCCGGGGCCTCCACCTGACCGGGCGTGGTGTTATTACCACGCCAGGTTCGGACACAAGGCTCGGACGTGCCGGCCCCCGTGCACTTTCGGCAGGTCGGGAAACGGCCGGGCCGGCGTTCATTCCCAGCCATGAGCGCCGGCCACTCGGGCAACTTGCTGTTTATTCGGGACAAAGCGTCTGGACGGCGTTTCCTGTGCGACACCGGCGCCCAACTGAGCGTCATACCTGCCTCCGAGCAGGACAGGCTGGACGCAGTTTGCGGCCCCTCTTTGGTCGCTGCTAATGGCTCGGCCATACGCACTTTCGGCCCACGCGTCGTCACCCTCTGCTTCGGCAGCCAGCGCTTTCAATGGACTTTTGTTACCGCCAGCGTCCCCGTGGCTTTGCTGGGCGCCGACTTCCTCTGCGCACACGGGCTGCTGGTCGACGTCAAACGACGTTGCCTTGTCCACGCCGAGACCTTCAGCTCCCTGGCGTGCACAATGAGCAGCTCCGCGCCGACCGAACTGGCGTGCGCCCTCCCGGCAACGAACGAGTTCGCTCGCCTGCTCGTGGAATTCCCGGCCCTCACGCGGCCGACGTTTTCGGCCGTCGCGGTGCGGCACGGGATCGAGCACCACATACCCACTACAGGCCCGCCGGTCTACGCCAGGGCCCGCCGCCTCGACCCGGCCAAGCTCGCCGTGGCAAAGGCCGAATTCGACGCGTTGGAGCACCTCGGCATCGTGTGGCGCTCCGATAGCGCGTGGGCCTCGCCACTGCACATCGTGCCAAAGCCGGGGGGTGGATGGCGCCCGTGTGGCGACTACCGCCGTCTCAATGACGCTACCACCCCCGACAGGTACCCGATCCCGCATATTCAGGACTTTTCCACCCGTTTGGCGGGACGGGTCATCTTTTCGAAAATTGACCTGATACGGGGCTACCACCAGGTACCTGTCCGGGCGGCCGACGTCCCGAAGACGGCCGTCATCACGCCTTTCGGCCTGTTCGAATTTTTGCGGATGCCGTTTGGCCTCAAGAACGCGGCCCAGGCGTTCTAGCGCTTGATGGACGGCGTGCTGCACGACCTGCCGTTTCTTTTCGTCTATCTGGACGACATCCTCGTCGCCAGCACGTCCCGCGCCGAGCACCTCCTCCACCTCCGAACACTGTTCGGTCGCCTCAGCGAGCACGGCTTAATTGTCAACCCGGTCAAATGCCACTTCGGCGCGACGACCGTTGACTTTTTGGGCCACCGCATCACCAAGACCGGGGCCGTGCCGCTGCCGACCAAGGTCGAGGCCATCACCATGTTCCCGCGTCCCCGTTCCATCAAGGCCCTCCAAGAGTTCCTCGGCATGGTGAATTTTTATCACCGATTTGTGCCCCGCGCTGCTCAGCTCATGCGGCCCCTTTACGAGGCCCTCCGGGGCAAGCCGGCCAAGCATGACATTGTTTGGTCCGCGGCCATGGACGCGGCCTTCGCCAGTGCCAAACGGGCCCTCGCCGATGCAACGCTGCTGGCTCACCCGGTGCTCAACGCGCCCATCGCCCTCACTACGGACGCCTCCAACTACGCGGTGGGCACCGTCCATGAGCAATGGGTGGACGGGGTTTGGCAGCCACTCGCTTTTTTCAGCCGGCAACTCCGGCCGAACGAGTTAAACTACAGCACGTTCGACCGCGAGCTGCTCGGGCTATTCCTGGCCGTTCGCCATTTCCGACACCTCCTGGAGGGCCGCCCGTTCACGGCTTTCGTCGACCACAAGCCGTTGGTCTACGCAATGGCTAAGGGCACGGAGCCGTGGTCGGCCCGCCAGCAGCGCCACCTCTCCGCCGTGTCGGAGTTCACCACGGACATCCAGCACGTCGCCGGCAAAGACAACGCCGTGGCCGACTGCCTTTCGCGGGCCAGCGCGAACGCGGTCCACCTCGGCGTGGACTTCACGCTCATGGCGGCCGACCAGACCACCGACGCCTCAGTGCAGGCACTCCGCGTGGCGGA
Source organism: Myxine glutinosa (assembly GCF_964187855.1). Classification (NCBI taxonomy): domain Eukaryota; kingdom Metazoa; phylum Chordata; class Myxini; order Myxiniformes; family Myxinidae; genus Myxine; species Myxine glutinosa. The sequence goes on along the minus strand of NC_136264.1, from coordinate 78,950,008 downwards.
CACGGGCCTCCGCCTGGCCGACATCCCCTTCGCGGGCACCGTCCTGCTCTGCGACGTCTCCCAGGGCCAGCCTCGCCCCATCGTGCCCGTTTCCTGGCAGCGCCGCATCTTCGCCTCCATCCACGGCCTTTCTCACCCGGGCCGGAAAGCTTCTCAGAAGCTGGTGTCGGCGCGTTTCGTCTGGCACGGCCTTCGACGAAACATCCGCGACTGGGCCAATGCCTGCACGGCCTGCCAGCGAGCCAAGGTCCACCGCCACACCCAGGCCCCGCTGGCACCTTTCGCCGTGCCTGAACGGCGTTTCGACCACGTCCACGTGGACCTGGTGGGTCCCCTGCCCCCCTCGCGGGGGTTCACCCACCTGCTCACCATGGTGGACAGGACCACCAGGTGGCCGGAGGCCGTGCCCCTCACCTCCACCACCACCGCCGACGTGGCGCAGGCGTTCATCGCCACCTGGGTCGCGCGCTTCGGCGCACAAGCGGACATCTCGTCCGACCGCGGCCCACAGTTCACGTCTGAGCTTTGGGGTGCGGTCGCCCGTTCGTTGGGGGTCACGCTGCACCGCACCACGGCCTACCACCCCCAAGCCAATGGGTTGTGCGAGCGGTTTCACCGCTCCATGAAGGCCGCACTCATGGCCGGCCTTCAGGACGACGGTTGGGCCGACCGGCTGCCGTGGGTCCTTTTGGGCCTTCGCACGGCCCCCAAGGAAGACCTCCAGGCGTCCGCCGCCGAGCTCGTCTACGGCCAGCCACTCCGCGTCCCGGGCGAATTCGTGCCTGACGCTACCAGTCCCTGGTCCGCCGCTCGCCAGCGCTCGGACCTCCAGGAGGCCGCCCGACGATTTGCCCCCGTGCCGACGTCCCGCCACGGTGGCCCCCAGTCCTACGTCCCCCCGGCGCGTCGCACAGCGGAGTACGTCTTTGTGCGTCATGACGCGCACCGGGGGCCACTCCGGCCGCCGTACGACGGGCCCTTCCGGGTCCTGCGACGGGGCGACAAGTCTTTCATCGTCGACTTCGGCGGCCGGCCGGACCGGATTTCTGTGGACCGCCTCAAACCGGCGCACATGGACGTCGACCGACCACCACGGTTGGCCCTTCCTCCGCGGCGAGGCCGCCCCCCGTCCACAGTTCCCCCCGCTCGACCACCCACCACCACGTCAGACCCCTCCCCACGACCCTCCAGGGGTCGCTTCGGCCGGGTCATCCGGACCCCCCTTAAATTGACCCTGCCGGTGCAGGTCGATTCTGGAGGGGCGTGTGTAGCGGTTACCGCTGGATGTACATAATCGCCTTGCACCGGCCAGAACACGGCCAGACGCGCCTCTCCCGGGCATGCCCGGACTCACTGTTCCCGGGCACGCCCGAACCTCCCGGGCACGCCCGGTCTCGTCTTTCCCGGGCATGCCCGCTCTCGCCTTTCCAGGGCTCGCCCAGAGCGTCCGGGCACGCCCGCTATCGCCTTTCCAGGGCTCGCCCAGAGCGTCCGGGCATGCCCGCTATCGCCTTTCCAGGGCACGCCCAGAGCGTCCGGGCATGCCCGCTATCGCCTTTCCAGGGCTCGCCCAGAGCGTCCGGGCATGCCCGCTATCGCCTTTCCAGTGCTCGCCCAGAGCGCCCGGGCACGCCCAGCCTCGACTTGCCAGGCCGCAGCCAAACACGCCCGGGCAGGTCCAGATTCGCCTTTCCAAGGCTCGCCCTTGATACCCGGGCATGCCCGGTATAGCTTTTGCCGGGCAAACTTCCCGACATAAATGTGTATATATATTGTTGCCCGAAAAACGGGCTTGTCAGAATACCTGAGCTGTTTTGTTTCAATAAAGCAACTCGGACGAATTCCGTCTTTGGTCGCGTCAATTCTTTCGACTCGCGTTGGAGCGCAGTTCCTTCATGGTTTTCAATTACCTTTGTTTGTTGTTTTTCTATAATCCTGAGCACTATTTTGAGGCCTTTATTAGATTCCTTAACCCAGAAAACATAGGATTAGCATATTTAATTAAGTTTCTAGGTTGACTAGAAGCCGAGATCGCGCAAAATATGTATTTTATGGCGGCCATTTTGAAAATCCAAAATGGCGGCCGTGCAGGTGTCTGTGCAAATGCCAACATTGATTTTCGGATTCTCCATGCTCTGATGATTCCAAAAATGTACAGGTTTGCTAATCTCCCAAAATTTTGAACGAAATTATATTTGTTAACATAGTGAACCTGACTAAGAGCTGCCAAAGAGCCATTCTTACCCTAATCCCAAAAAGGACACTTATTATATATTTGTAGAGGTACCCACACCTTGTGCAGAAGGAATTTAGAATTCAGAAAAAGAGAGTCAGGTACTATGTATAATCCCAATTCATTGATCACATATCATTTAGCAAGCAATACTACGAGTATAATAAAAATAAGACTGTGGATGATTAGTTCATTGGAAGCCCTCTCAATGCTGATTACAGCGATACATGTTTACAGGCCATGTTTTTCCAAGTTACAGGCCATGTTTTTACAGGTTACAGGTCATATTTTTACAAGTTACAAGTCATATTTTTAACAAGTTACAAGTCATATTTTTTACAAGCTACAGGCCATGTTTTTACAGGTTACAGGTCATATTTTTACAAGTTACAGGCCATGTTTTTACAAGTTACAGGTCATATTTTTACAAGTTACAGGCCATGTTTTTACAGGTTACAGGTCATATTTTTACAAGTTACAGGCCATGTTTTTACAGGTTACAGGTCATATTTTTTCCAAGTTACAGGCCATGTTTTTACAGATTACAGGTCATATTTTTACAAGTTACAAGTCATATTTTTAAAAGCTACAGGCCATGTTTTTACAGGTTACAGGTCATATTTTTACAAGTTACAGGCCATGTTTTACAGGTTACAGGTCATATTTTTTACAAGTTACAGGCCATGTTTTTACAGGTTACAGGTCATATTTTTACAAGTTACAGGCCATGTTTTTACAAGTTACAAGTCATGTTTTTACAGGTTACAGGTCATATTTTTCCAAGTTACAGGCCATGTTTTTACAGGTTACAGGTCATATTTTTACAAGTTACAAGTCATATTTTTACAAGTTACAAGTCATGTTTTTACAGGTTGCAGGTCATATTTTTACAAGTTACAGGCCATGTTTTTACAGGTTAGAGGTCATATTTTTACAAGTTACAGGCCATGTTCTTACAGGTTACAGGTCATATTTTTCCAAGTTACAGGCCATGTTTTTACAGGTTACAGGTCATTTTTTCAAGTTAGAGGCCATGTTTTTACAAGTTACAGGTCATATTTTTACAGGTTACAGGTCATATTTTTACAAGTTACAAGTCATATTTTTTACAAGTTACAAGTCATATTTTTTACAAGCTACAGGCCATGTTTTTACAGGTTACAGGTCATATTTTTACAAGTTACAGGCCATGTTTTTACAAGTTACAGGTCATATTTTTACAAGATACAGGCCATGTTTTTACAGGTTACAGGTCATATTTTTCCAAGTTACAGGCCATGTTTTTACAGGTTACAGGTCATATTTTTACAAGTTACAGGCCATGTTTTTACAAGTTACAGGTCATATTTTTACAAGTTACAGGCCATGGTTTTACAGGTTACAGGTCATATTTTTTACAAGTTACAGGCCATGTTTTTACAAGTTACAGGTCATATTTTTACAAGTTACAGGCCATGTTTTTACAGGTTACAGGTCATATTTTTCCAAGTTACAGGCCATGTTTTTACAGGTTACAGGTCATATTTTTACAAGTTACAGGCCATGTTTTTACAAGTTACAGGTCATATTTTTACAAGTTACAGGCCATGGTTTTACAGGTTACAGGTCATATTTTTCCAAGTTACAGGCCATGTTTTTACAGGTTACAAGTCATATTTTTACAGGTTGCAGGCCATGTTTTTCCAAGTTACAGGTCATATTTTTACAACTTCCCAACATCCCAACTCTCTCTTCCTCATATGTGGTGATTTCAACTGTCATCATGCCAGTTGGCTGGGTGTGGGTACCTCTCTCACCAGCCATGGCTCCTCAGCAAAGGACTTCTGCGACTCACTGGGACTGACACAATCTATCAATTTCCCGACCCGGATCTCAGTCAACGGAACATCTTCTCTTCTGGACTTGGTTATGACTAACTTCCCTGAAAATGTCTGCTGCTCTTCTTCTGCTCCGATCGGATCATCTGATCATGTCCTTGTTAAAGTGGACATCTCTCTGACCATCCTCAGGGAGCCTGCTCAGCGTCGACGAGTCTGGCATTTCACTCAGGCCAACTGGCACGGTCTTCAAGCAGCCATCAATCATCTGGACTGGTCTCCCATCTCTACCACCTCTGACATCAACTCATCCTGGGAATTCTTCCAAAGTAAATTGCTCTCTCTCATGCACAGATTTATCCCATCTCGTCTTCAGTTGTCATACCCTTCCTCCCGTCCATGGTACACGGAATCTTGTGGTGAGGCTGTTGCCCAGAAACAACTTGCCTTCGTCTCCTGGAAAGCAAATCCAACGGAAGGAAATCTCATTTCCTTTCACAAAGCCCGAAACAAGTGTGTGTCCACCCTCAGGAGAGCCAGGAAACAATATCTCTCCGTTCTCAAGACCGAACTCTCTTATCTGTCTCCCTCTTCCAAATCCTGGTGGCATCTGGTCAAATCCGTTTCTGGTGTTTGTTCCCCCTCCATCCCCTCCCTTACCTCAAACGGCTACACAGCTGACTCCGCACGTGAAAAAGCTGAATGCCTCAACTCTGTGTTTGCCTCTAAATCTTGTGTCCCAAACCCATCCCTCTCTGTACCCACCATACCCAGTCGTACCCTGCTGCTCCTGGACTCCGTGTCCTTTCCTCCTGACAAGGTGGAAAAGTTTCTGTCAACCCTCGACTCTGATTCTGCAACTGGACCCGACGGCATCAGCCCACGGGTCCTAAAATCCTGCTCTGCTGCTCTATCTCACCCTCTCTCTGTTCTCTTCACCCTCTCTTTTGCTCAAGGTCAACTGCCATCTGCTTGGAAATCAGCCAACATCACCGCTTTGCACAAAAAAGGTGCAAAAACAGATCCTAGCAACTACAGACCAATCAGCCTTCTCCCAATTATCAGCAAAGTCATGGAATCCATCATTGCTTCTGATATGAAATCTTTCCTCTTCTCCAATGGCTTGATCTCTGATCATCAATTTGGTTTCAGACCAGGTCACTCTACTCTGGACATGCTGCTTCTGCTGTCTCAACAATGGATGGAGGTCCTCAATGCCAAACAGGAAATTAGAGCTGTCTCCCTCGACATATCACGTGCCTTCGACACGGTCTGGCACCCCGCTCTGCTCACCAAACTCTCCTCCTTTGGTATCCATGGAAATCTCCACGCATGGCTGGCGGACTTCCTCTCTAGTCGTCGTCAACGTGTGGCCCTGAATGGGTTTCTCTCATCTCCTCTTCCTGTTCAGGCTGGAGTTCCCCAAGGCAGTGTTCTGGGCCCCGTGCTTTTTCTGGTCTTCATCAATGATCTCTCTGACTCTCTCGAAAATCCTCTCTATCTCTTTGCTGATGACTCCACTCTCTGCCGCTCCATTCCTCTTCCCTCAGATCGGCAGTCTGCTGCCTCCTCACTCTCTGAAGACCTGGACAAAATCACAGACTGGTCAAACAAGTGGAACATGTCTTTCAATCCTGACAAATCTCACACTCTTACTATGTCTCTCCGAAAAGATCGACTGGACAACCCTCCCATCTACTTTCTCAACAATCCTCTCCAAGAAGTTCTGTCGCTCAAGATTTTGGGTCTCACTATCTGCCATGATCTTTCTTGGGAAAACCACATTTCCAAGCTGGCCTCCAAAGCCAGTCGCCGACTGGGCATCCTCCGTCGTGCGAAGTCCTTCCTCGGCACACCTGAGCTCCTCACCACATACAAGGCTTTCATCCGCAGCTCAATGGAATACTGTTCTCCCCTATGGGCCGGTGCTCCTGCCTCACACCTAGCTCGGCTTCACGCTGTTGAAACCAAAGCTTTCAGAATTATTGGAATCTCCCGCGATGAAGCTATCTCTGAGGGCCTTTCACTCACTCACCGCAGGCAGGTAGGTGGTCTTTCTGTCTTCTACCGACTCCTCTCCGGCCTTGCACCCCCAGCTCTCTGTGTGCTCTGTCCCCCAAATATTCCTACAGGTCGCACAAGATCTGCCAGCAACCCTCTGATGGTTAAACTGCCGAAATCTCGGCTCTCCGCTCACCTTCACTCTTTCATTCCTCTTTTCTCCCGCCTCTGGAACAAACTCCCTCACTCCCTTCAATCCCACTCCTCCCTCCAGGTCTTTAAAACAGCTGTTCACCACCATCTCTTATCTTCCCCCATCCAAAACCTTGATCTTTTCTACCCCCGCTAATTCACCCCAGATCCACCTTGTTTGAAATTCCAACTTCTTTCCTGGAAGTCCTGGCAGTGTCCATATGTTTTATACCTCTCCCACTGCCCCCTTCCCACGCCCCCCCCCCCCAAAGCCCTCGCCCTCTCTCAGATCTCTCGATGTCTCCATGTCTCTCGGTCCCTGCTCTCAAATGTTGTGTTTGTGTCCTTCCCCCTCTCTCCCCATCTTATCTACCGCTCCCTATGTTATATGTTTTATGTGTCGGTTTGTCTTTCTGTGTGATTAATGTTCGCTCTTTCACGAGCCTCGATCTTGTATACAAAAAAAAAAACAAAAAAAAAAACAAACTTACAAGTCATATTTGTCCCCCGTCGCACCGCGGAGTGAAAGGGGGACTATGGTTTTTTACAGGTTACAGGTCATATTTTTACAAGTTACAGGCCATGTTTTTACAGGTTACAGGTCTTGTTTGTGCAGGTTACAGGTCTTGTTTGTGCAGGTTACAGGTCATGTTTTTACAGGTTGCAGGTCATGTTTTTACAAGTTACAGGCCATGTTTTTACATGTTACAGGTCATGTTTTTACAGGTTACACATCATGGTTTTGCAGGTTACACGTCATGGTTTTACAGGTCACAGGTCATGGTTTTACAGGTTACAGGTCTTGTTTGTGCAGGCTACAGTTCTTGTTTGTGCAGATTACAGGTCTTGTTTGTGCAGGTTACAGGTCATGTTTTTACAAGTTACAGGCCATGTTTTTACAGGTTACAGTTCATATTTTTACAAGTTACAAGTCATATTTTTTACAGGTTACAGGCCATGTTTTTACAAGTTACAGGCCATGTTTTTACAGGTTACAGGTCATATTTTTACAAGTTACAAGTCATATTTTTACAGGTTACAGGTCATGTTTTTACAGGTTACAGGCCATGTTTTTACAGGTTACAGGTCATATTTTTACAAGTTACAAGTCATATTTTTACAGGTTAGAGGCCATGTTTTTACAGGTTACAGGCCATGTTTTTACAGGTTACAGGTCATATTTTTACGAGTTACAGGCCATGTTTTTACAAGTTACAGGCCATGTTTTTACAAGTTACAGGTCATGTTTATACAAGTTACAGGTTATGTTTTTACAAGTTACAGGTCATGTTTTTACAAGTTACAGGTCATGTTTATACAAGTTACAGGTCATGTTTTTATAGGTTACAGGCCATGTTTTTACAGGTTACAGGTCATATTTTTACGAGTTACAGGCCATGTCTTTACAAGTTACAGGCCATGTTTTTACAAGTTACAGGTCATGTTTATACAAGTTACAGGTCATGTTTTTACAAGTTACAGGCCATGTTTTTACAAGTTACAGGTCATGTTTATACAAGTTACAGGTCATGTTTTTACAAGTTACAGGTCATGTTTTTACAAGTTACAGGTCATGTTTATACAAGTTACAGGTCATGTTTTTACAGGTTACAGGCCATGTTTTTACAGGTTAAAGGTCATATTTTTACGAGTTACAGGCCATGTTTTTACAAGTTACAGGCCATGTTTTTACAAGTTACAGGTCATGATTTTACAAGTTACAGGTCATGTTTTTACAAGTTACAGGTCATGTTTTTACAAGTTACTAGTCATGTTTTTACAGGTTACAAGTCATGTTTTTACAGATTACAGGTCATGTTTTTGGGTAAGGGAATGGCTGTGCTGCTGATACAACACCCCCTGTAGGTTAGGGCAGGAAATTGTTTAGTGTTTTAGGCCTGATTTCAACTCGTTGATGAGCACAGACTTTGATGCGGTCAATAAACCATCGTTCGGCATCACATGTGATGCTTGTGGCCAAGTTTCATCAAAATCGTGTGTTTGATTCAAGTGATAATGGTTCAAGTATATACTAGTCAGGTTCACTATGTTTTTTCGTTCAAAATTTTGGTAGATTAGCAAAACTATACATTTTTGGAATATTCAGAGCATGAGGAATCCAAAAATTAATGTTTACATTTGCATAGACACCTTTGCGAAAATGACACTCAGGACAGTGATGAAGATCTGTAAAAGCATATTCCTGAACGGTATAGACCTCGTAGTTCCTGTGTATAGGACTTATAGTTCAATCTGATACTACCTATAACTTCCTATAACAACCTATAACTTCAAAGGACTTGCAATATCATGTATTATGTAATACAGTTATATCACAAATATAAAGACAATGCTTTTCAATTACCTTTGTTTGTTGCTTTTCTATAATCCTGAGCACTATTTTGAGGCCTTTATTGGATTCCTTGACCCAGAAAACATAGGATTAGCATATTTAATTAAGTCTCTAGGTTGACTAGAAGCCGAGATCGCGCAAAATATGTATTTTATGGCGGCCATTTCCAAAATCCAAAATGGCGGCCATGCAGGTGTCTGTGCAAATGCCAACATTGATTTTCAGATTCTCCATGCTCTGAAGATTCCAAAAATGTACAGGTTTGCTAATCCCAAAATTTTGAAAGAAATTATATTTGTTAACATCGTGAACCTGACTATCTTCATCACTGTCCTGAGTGTCATTTTCACAAAGGTGTCTACGCAAATGTAAACATTAATTTTTGGATTCCTCATGCTCTGAATATTCCAAAAATGTATAGTTTTGCTAATGTACCAAAATTTTGAACGAAATTATATTTGTTAACATAGTGAACCTGACTATACCGTCGTGGCCAAAAATATTGGCACCCTTGCACTTTTTTCAAATAACTCAGAATTTTCTTTAAAAAGAAGTTGAAGTTGACAAAAGTATTTGGTCTCCACAATTCTTAAGTCCACTGTTAATGTTACATAACTTTTGTTTTTAATTCAGAACTTAATATATCCTTTTAAATCAGAAAATAAAAAGAAATGGCATTGACAAAATTATTGACACCCTAGACTTAATATTTGGTAGCAAAACATTTGGACAAAATAACTGCAATGAGGAGCTTCCTATAGCCTTGAATGAGCTTCCTTCACCTCGCTACTGGCAGTTTGGCCTACTCTTCTTGTGCAAACTGCTCCAGTTCTCCCAGATTTGAAGGGTGCCTTCTCCCTACTGCTGTTTTCAGATCTCCCCACAGGTGTTCAATAATGAGATTGAGATCTGGACCCATTTCATGCCACTTCAGAACAGTCCAGCCTTTTGTCTTGAACCATTCCTGGGTGCTTTTTGCAGTATGTTTGGGGTCATTGTCCTGCTGCAAGACACATGACCTTCGACGGAGTCCCAGCTTTCTGATACTGGTTTGAACAAGTCAATACAAGATGACTTGCTGAAAATGGGAAACGAATATATTGAAGTTGTGCTTGCATCGTTTGCCAGGAATAAGATAAACGAAATTTGCCTGCAGAGTTGGTATGTCCACCAAGTCCACCAAGTTATGTCGAGGTTTTCTTCTTTGCATTTTTATTCTGGTCACCGAGTCTTTCTTATTCTACGTGTTCACTAGTATGATGATGTCATCGTGACGAAGTGTGCCACCCGATTATAGCTAGCTTGCATCGCACCTCATCAGCATTGATCGAAGTGGGTGCGAACGCAACTTCATGAGGCCCTGCCAATCCCAAATGGACCTGTTCACCTGCTGGCAGGGCATTTATAAAACTGTACACACAAAGCTTGTTTAATGTTAACGAACTGGCAAAACAAAGTCTTCGCAAGTGAAACTAGAAAGCATCTGAAAATGCAAAGTCCATCCTCATCCGCTTTGTATTCAGACTTCTTAATCTTACGTACGCTAAACATGACGAAAACATCAAAAACAAATACAAAAAAAAATCGACGATTTTAGGTTATCTTGGGCTTTTGACATCAAAAACAACAGACTTCAGTGACCCAATATACAAACCCTGCTGAAATTTTAAGTCAATCAAATGAAAATTGACGATTTTTTGATTGACAATTGAAATATTAAGTAAAAAATAAAAAATAAAAACAATTTTAAGTAAAATAAAATTTAATTAAAAAAAATAGAAATATTAAAAAATTAAGTAAGTAAAACAGACAAACAGGGGTGAAAACATAATCTCCATCCACCTTTGGTGGTGAAGGTAATAACACAATATTGCTTTTGCCAAATGATAATCAGCAGCCTTCTCAATACCTCATAATATCTACCTCCTCCCATTAACCTCAGAAACTAAGAGAGCTTTGAATCAAGAGAGGAAGATAAAATTTGAGAAGGAAATTAAAAAGAGAGGAAGATTAAAACTTTGACTGACAGACCCTGCTTTATGGTTCCTGGAGGGAGCATCAAGTGATGGTGTCCATGGTATCCCACTTTTTCAAGATGAACTTTTCCATTATTTAATTTTTTAGTTATTTAATTACTTGATTTTTTCCCCCATTTTTCAATTGTTTGATTTTGAATTATGTAATTTTTTCCCAATTTTCAATTATTTAATTATTTCTGTTTTGGAATTTTCATTTTCCATAAAAAATTTATTTCATCTATTTGGTTTTGATTTTGATTTTCCATTCTTTACTTTTTTTCGTTATTTTAATTTTTTGAATTAGTCTTTGTGTCCATGGTGTCATGCTTTTGGGGAAACAAAAATGCTGTTACTGACTTGAGGGAAAGTCAAACAATGACTTCAAGCAATTTAAACTGACTCAAAATCAAACAATTGAAAAATGTGAAAAAAAAGCACGGGGCTCAAGAGGGATTGACTCGAACCCGCTTCCCAACCTTCGGCCCTGAAACCGACAAGCCACGGATAACTCCGCGACCCCAATGGGTGCTAAGCAACCATGGATTGAGATGACCAAATCTGGTAGGGTCCCCCCACCAAAGCTCGCATTACCTTCCCGGTGATTTAGCCCCTCCCAGATGGGAAACCGTGCTCTCGACTCCTCACCTTTATCTATTTATCACGTACGGTTGAGCGAAACCATAGATAGTACATCAGCTGATCTAGCAGAGCGAATCAATGGGGTACAACCTTTTATCTATTTATTTCACGCTATGTCTAACCAATGGTGGAAATGGACAATCGGGCAGGTTTGGAAAGTTTTTTTAGCCAAATGACTTCGGGGTCATTTACAGGCAATATTGACACAATGCAATGTCACAAAGAAAATCTTACCTAGAAGCACGTGAAAAATAAGAACCCCTAAAACATTCTTATTTTATCTCTAAACACAATACAGGCACAGCTCAGTCACTCCGGGGAAATTAGAGAGAAAGAGGTAGTGAGAGAGGTATAGAGAGAGGTAGAGAGAGAGGGAGAGAGAGATTTGTTTGAGGCGTAGGGTTGGCTTCTCGCTCACCCGACGTGAACCAGCGGGCTCACATTGTTCCCAAAAGGCCTCACATGAGTCCCAAAATGGTGGGGAGGGAGGTACGGGAGGAAAGGGAGGATGATGGAGTGCAGTGTGTCAGAGAGGTGCAGCATATGCAATGTAAGCACAAGAGGAAAGTGTAATACGTGTGTCAGTGCACTCACCCAGACACATCAAGAGAGTGAACGTTGATGACTCTTTGAAAACTGATTTTGTATGTCTCAAGTAAACACATTAGAAAATAGAGAAAACAAGGGAAGTGTGTAAATCAGTATGTATGGCCTCTGCATCCCAGGAACTTGTGCTGATCATTCACTCATGGTCGGTAGGCCAGGCCTGCTCACCATCGTAGAAATTTACCCTGGCACAGCTCATCCCATTCCGTTTTGTAGACCAAGGAAGTTCTCATTCTGTTTCGTCGACTAAGGCAGTTCTCGTTCCATTTCATAGGCCAAGGCAGTCTTCGGTCCGTTCCTCAGATGCAAGCAGCTTCTCGTTCCATTCCTTAGAAATGAGCAGCCCTGTTCTGGTGAATGTACAGTCTTTTGATAGCTCCTTGGCAATGTGTGGCTTCTGGGGCAAAGGTCAGCGAGGTATCCTCTGACCACTGTGTGCCGCTTTCTCATTGAAGTGTGCAGCCCAAAGCTACTCAGAGTCGGTCATGAAGCTGGCACTCGCATGAGTCATCCCCCATAGCCGCACGTAGGGTCAGTCTTGCAGCTGGCGTTTGAATGGCCTTGCAGGTCGGTAAATAGTAGCATTGTAGTGGCGCAGTGTGGGTAATGCAGATAACATTGGAATGGCCTTGCAGGGCGGCGATTGCAGCGCTGAACTGGCTTTAAAGGTGTGTGTCTTGTAATGGAATGGAATGTAATTTATGTATGTTGCTATGTGTGCATGGTTTCGCTGTGGGAAAGTGCGGGGAAGGAGATGTTTAAGAAGGATGGGGAGAGGGATTAGAAGGAATTGATGAAGAGAGGGGTTTTAGAAAGGGGAGAATTACAAAGAGGGAATCGAACCTGCTGTACACACACACAATGCATTTCCCTGTCCCCTGATACGAGGGGGTGGGTATCCTCACTAAACAAAATTACTGTGGAAATATCTAAACGACGGCTCCCTTATGTGTTGAGTGCAACACGCCGGGGTCTTTCCACAACTCCAACAATACTGTTACGTTTGTAGGGGGTAGGCAGTGATTACTTTAGTCCAGGTAGATTTGTAAAGGTAGGTGCTCCGAATGTCATGTAGAAACCTTGATGTAACAAGTACTTGTTTAGACTGTGAGTTCGGATTAAGCTTGAATATTCGTCTCCATCATAAGGGGGTGGGGCATGCTATTTAGCTCAGGGATTATGTTAATTAATTCCTTGTATGTTGTTCCCTCTGTAATTTATCCCTATGTCCCTTATGGCACCGCATTAGACACTAGTTAAAATCGCCCATTAACTTCACTAAGTAAAAATAAAACCACTGGAAGCCAGGCATGAACAATACCGCTGTCGCCGCAGCCGCTACATCACCGCAAGGACAGGCAGGCCAAAGGTCATGCCCAAGAGAGCCGTGATTAGTCAGGGCATTGAGTGACAGAGAGGATTGAAAAGATGGGACTGCCTGATTGGTGAAGAGGATGGATGACGTCAGAGCGGCGCGGACAAAATACGAGCGCGGCAGACATTTTCTCTCTTGGGTCCAGACTTTGGTGGAGACAGTTGTGCACCGACGATTCTCCCCCTTTCTTCATGTTCTGGACCTCAGTGCGGGCGACAGGTGCTGAGACCTTGCTGGGGATTGTGAGGAGGCAGAGTTGCGAACCAAGAGCTGGGAACGAGGAACTGCGTGACAACTCCTGTTCACTTCGCGCTCGACGATGCCAAGAGTGAGAGGACGCTTGGACGCTTGGTGAGGCCTAGCAGAGCGCGAACGAGCAGACTGCGGCCTCTTTCCCGCCAAGAACAGAGCCGGGTCCGGACTGCGCGCTCAGGGCCGACGATTCTTGACGAGACCTCCCCCCCCCCCCCCCACCAGTGATCAGAGCTAAGTGCACGAAATAACCACGCACAGTTATTTTATATATCGTTATCTTTCCCTGTGTCCATGTTTGGGTCTGTTGCGGGAGCGCTCCATATAGGAAATTTAGTTTCGCCGTGTTTTATTTTGTACCTGCATTTCTTTGAATAAACCTGTTATTTTTGTACATTTTAAATCCGTTTTCATTTGAGTTATTTTTTGCAGGTTTGAGGACTGCCGGTGGGATCCATGCAGGTAAGTGCTCTTCAGCATCCTCCTCCTCCCCTTTCCCCCCCCCCTTCCCCTCCCCCACCCCCACTCGCTCTCCCCCCATGTGTATTAACTCTGCCACATTTTGAACTGAGTGCCTCGGAGTAAAGCTCGTTTGGCCTCCCGTGCTACCCTACTTTGGCCTGCCTTTTGGTATATTACAACACGCTGTTTTTCTTCTTATTTAAAAGGCTTTTTCAATTTCCTCTCCAACTCATTCCACTTCAAAAAAAAAAATCTAATCTCTTATACGTCTCCCTCACTACATCTATCTATAATTCCAGTAATCTCTGTGTGTATGTATGTATGTATGTATGTCTGTATGTCTGTGACCGCTGTTTCTCGACAACCACGTTGTTATCAATGTTCGTCTTTCATTAATCATCCACTTTCTAAACTCCCCTCTTGCCCCTCCCCTCCAAATCCCCCCCCTTGCCCTACACTCCTAAACTCCCCCCTTTCCCCTCTACTCCTAAACAACCCCCCTTGCCATTCCCCTCCTAAACTCCCCCCTTGCACCTCCCCTCCAAATCCCCCCCCCCCTTGCCCCTACACTCCTAAACTCCCCCCTTGCCCCTCCACTCCTAAACTCCCCCCTTGAACCTCCACTCCTAAACTCCCCCCTTGCCCCTCCCCTCCTAAACTCCCCCCTCACTCCTCCCCTTCAAAATTCCCTCCCAACCCCTCCTATTCAAATCTCCCCCATACCATTCCTCTCCAATTCTCCCTCCTCCCCCCTCCTCCTCAAAGCTGCCTCCTCCCCACTTCGTCTCCCTTATATCTCATACCTCCACCTCCCCCAACCTTCTACTTTCCTCTGCCCCTCCTCAAACAACTCCTCACTGTGCCTCATCCCTTCACCATCAAACCTTTCGTCCTCCTCATCTTTCCCTTTCTTGTAACTCTTCTGTAATCTCTGACACACCTTCAACAGCTCTCCCTTCCACTTCCTCCTCTTCCACATCTTACCCTACCCCTCCCCTCCACTGTCCTGTACCCGATGCTCCCCCTCTCTCTTCATTAATGGTATGGACCTCAAACATCCGGGGCCTTCACTCAAACCTGACTGATCTCTCCATACAGGTTGCTTCTGACAATCCAGACTTGATCTGCTTAACAGAAACTTTCCTCCTTCAAGATGTCTCTGATTCCTTAATATCTCTTCCTGGTTACTCCCTCCTCCGGTATGATAGACCTGAGCCTCATCCTGGTGGTGGGGTGGCTATCTTTATCATAAACTCTCTTCCTCACTCTCCTTGCACTGCCCTCCCACCCTTGCACTCCCATCTCTCCACCTCACCCCCAGGAGTACCTCTGGCTACGGCTTCCTCTCCGTTCCCACCTTTTGTTCATATGTGTTCTGTACCGTCCTCCAAACAGTGATGACTCCATTTACATTTCACTGTCTGACAACATGGACCAACTTCTATCCACTCATCTCAACTCTCTCTTCCTCATATATGGCGACTTCAACTGTCATCATGCCAGCTGGCTGGGTGTGGGTTCCTCTCTCACCCGTCATGGAACCTCAGCAAAGGACTTCTGTGACTCACTGGGATTGACATAATCTGTCAATTTCCCGACCCGGATCTCAGCCAATGAAGTATCTTCTCTTCTGGACTTGGTTATGACAAACTTCCCTGCTAATGTCTGCTGCTCTTCTTCTGCTCCAATCGGTTCTTCTGATCATGTGCTTGTTAAACTGGACATCTCTCTGGCCATTCTCAGAGAGCCTCCTCAGCGTCGATGAGTCTGGCATTTCACTCAGGCCGACTGGCACGGTCTTCAAGCAGCCATCAATCATCTGGACTGGTCTCCCATCTCCACTGCCTCTGACATCAATTCTTCCTGGGAATTCTTCCAAAGCAAACTGCTCTCTCTCATGCACAGATTTATCCCATCTCATCTTCAGTTGTCTTACCCTTCCTCCCGTCCATGGTACACTGAATCTTGTGGTGAGGCAGTTGCCCTGAAACAACTTGCCTTTGCCTCTTGGAAGGCTAATCCAACTGAAGGCAATCTCATTTCCTTCCACCAAGCTCAGAACAAGTGTGTGTCTACCCTCAGGAGTGCCAGGAAGCACTATCTCTCCACACTCAAGAATGAACTCTCAAACCTGTCTCCTTCCTCCAAATCCTGGTGGCGTCTGGTCAAATCAGTTTCTGGTGTTTGTTCCCCCTCCATCCCCTCCCTTACCTCAAATGGCCACACAGTTGACACCGCACGTGACAAAGCCGAATGCCTCAACTCTGTGTTTGCCTCAAAATCTTGTGTCCCAAACCCATCTCTCTCTGTTCCCACCTTACCCAGTCGAACCCAACTGCTCCTGGACTCTGCGTCCTTCTCTCCTGACAAGGCGGAGGAGTTTTTGTCCAACCTCAACTCTCATTCTGCAACTGGACCAGACGGCATCACCCCACGGGTCCTAAAATCCTGCTCTGCCGCTCTATCTCACCCTCTCTCTGTTCATTTCACCCTCTCTTTTGCTCAAGGTCATCTGCCAGCATCCTAAAAATCAGCAAACATTACCGCTTTACATAAAAAAGGTGCTAAAACAGATCCTTGCAACTACAGACCAATCAGCCTGCTCCCAATTATCAGCAAAGTCATGGAATCCATCATTGCTTTGGATATCAAATCCTTCCTCTTCTCCAATGGCTTGATCTCCGATCATCAATTTGGATTCAGACCAGGTCATTCTACTCTGGACATGCTGCTCCTGCTGTCTCAACAATGGATGGAGATCCTCAATGCCAAACAGGAAATCAGAGCTGTCTCCCTTGACATATCACGTGCCTTCGATACCGTCTGGCACCCAGCTCTGCTCACCAAACTCTCCTCCTATGGTATCCATGGAAATCTCCATGCATGGCTTGCGGACTTCCTCTCTGGTCGTAGTCAACGTGTGGCCCTGAATGGATTTCTCTCATCTCCCCTTCCTGTTCAGGCTGGAGTTCCCCAAGGCAGTGTTCTGGGCCCTGTGCTTTTTCTGGTCTTTATCAATGATCTCTCCGACTCTCTGGAAAATCCTCTCTATCTCTTTGCTAATGACTCCACTCTCTGCCGCTCCAATCCTCTTCCCTCAGATCGGCAGTCTGCAGCCTCCTCACTCTTTGAAGACCTGGACAAAATCACAGACTGGTCAAACAAGTGGAACATGTCTTTCAATCCTGACAAATCTCACACTCTTACCATGTCTCTCCGAAAAGACCGACCGGACAACCCTCCCATCTACTTTCTCAACAATCCTCCCTAATAAGTTCTGTCGCTCAAGCTTTTGAGTCTCACTATCTGCCATGATCTTTCTTGGGAAAACCACATTTCCAAGCTTGCCTCCAAAGCCAGTCGCCGACTGGGCATCCTCCGTCATGCGAAGTCCTTCCTCGGCACACCTGAGCTCCTCACCGCATACAAGGCTTTCATCCGCAGCTCAATGGAATACTGTTCTCCCCTATGGGCCGGTGCTCCTGCCTCACACCTAGCTCGGCTTCACGCTGTTGAAACCAAAGCTTTCAGAATAATTGGAATCTCCCGCGATGAAGCTATCTCCGAGGGCCTTTCACTCACTCACCGCAGGCAGGTCGGTGGTCTTTCTGTCTTCTACCGACTCCTCTCTGGCCTTGCTCCCCCAGCTCTCTCTGTGCTTTGTCCCCCAAATATTCCTGCAGGTCGCACAAGATCTGCCAGCAACCCTCTGATGGTTAAACTGTCGAAATCTCGGCTCTCTGCTCACCTTCACTCTTTCATTCCTCTTTTCTCCCACCTCTGGAACAAACTCCCACACTCCCTTCAATCCCACTCCTCCCTCCAGGTCTTTAAAACAGCTGTTCACCACCATCTCTTATCTTCCCCCATCCAAAACCTTGATCTTTTCTGCCCCCGCTAATTCACCCCAGATGCACTTTGTTTGAAATTCCAACTTCTTTCCTGGAAGTCCTGGCAGTGTCCATATGTTTTATAACTCTCCCCCCCCCCCCCCCCTTCCCATGCCTCCACCCCCAAAACCCTGTCCCTCCCACAGATCTCTCGATGTCCCTGCTCTCAAATGTTGTGTTTGTGTCCTTCCCCCTCTCTCCCCATCTTGTCTACCACTCCCCATGTTATATGTTTTATGTGTCGGTTTGTCTTTCTGTGTGATTAATGTTTGCTCTTTCACGTGCCTCGATCTTGTACACAAAAAGAAAAAAAAGAAAAAGGTGTTCATCAAGAGTAGTCACACGATAATACATTTGTTTTCATTATGAGGCAGAATTTCAAGTGCTACCAATTGACTAATTGTTACGGATTTGTCACTTCCGCCTTTGTTTTTATTATATACTTGTCTGATTTTTTTAGTTTTAGGTAATATTGTTGTTAAGATTTTTGTGTGAAATGGAGATGACTTTAGTAAAAGGTAAAAATAAATGTTTGTGAAGGAAAAAGGAAGACACGACAAAAAAAAAACAGAATAGGGAGAGGAGACGGCTGTGAGAGACACAGCCGTGAGTCGCATCAAGGCTGCGAGTGGACTTTTTTGATATTGGTCGCGAATGAGTTGAGGATTCTCGTGAAAGGGATTGCCCGCGACATCGTCCTATATTGCGATTGCAATTAAACCTGCGTCTCACGTTTTATTACCAAGCGTGAACTATTGTTGGTGGGAAAGCAAGAGCCTCCATTGCAGGCCGATCGGACATTTCTTTGTCGAAGAGGCCGTCCACCTGGTGGTTCATGTTTTGTCGTTGGGATTCCCATATCGACATCATTGTGTGGATTGCCGTTGGTTCCCATATCGGCTCAATTCCAATATAGACCTCTCACCTCGTAACTCGTTGTTCGCAGCCCTGCCGATACCTGCCTGTTCTTGCCGTTCTGCATGACTTCAACCTTCACCCCGCATGGGGATTCGTGCACGGACTTTTGGTATGTTACATTCCATTCACGTTTAGCGTATCATGAGTTTATTGCTTTGAGAGCATTGGGGAATGATGGTACCATCGCAGTTATTGTTCATTTTGATGCAAGTGATATTTTCATTGTACTTTCTTCAAGAGTGTTATTATTGTGCATGTGAGAGTTCTTAATACGATTACTTGTTTTGTTCTACACAATTGCATTGGTGTGGTTTTACCATGGTTTATTAGAACTCTCAAAATAACAAATCTTTCTGCCGAGTTCCCTCTCGAGACTCTGAGGGGCACCGTAACCGGAGTTTGCGGAGGTAACACGTAACACTAATATTGTGATTTTACAATAACACTGGTAACCATCAGCGATCTCCAATTGCAGCCCTCTAGTTACCTTTGCCAGAGGAGAGGGTATTGCATTTGGATCCGTTTTTTGTCTGTTTATCTGCACAAAACGTGAGTATGTGTATTACTTACATTAGACTCTTTAGAATCCTAAGACCCTTTACTAACCCTAAGACCCCCCTCGAACCTTTAGAACCCTGAGACCCATTAATACCTGGAAGACCCTAAGGGCCATGAAGATCCACAAATACCCAAAGACCCTTAAAACTCTCAGGACCACGAACACTTCCATGAAGACCCAAAGACACCGAAAACACCTTAGAACCTTTAGAACCCTAGGACCCTATGAGACCCTGTAGAACCCTAAAACCCTTAAGACTCAAAAACAACCCAGAGGATCCAAAAGACCCCGAAGACCCAAAATAACCAAAAGACCCCAAAGACCCAAAATACCCTGAGGATCCAAAAGATCCTGAAGACCCAAAATACCCAGAGTACCCAAAAGACCGCGAAGACCCAAAATACCCAGAGGACCCAAAATACCCCAAATATCCTTAAAGAACCAAAATACCCCATAGACCCAAAAGACCCCGAGGACCAAAAAGACCCCAAGGACCCAAAAGACCCTTAAATAACCCAAAGACTCTGAAGACCCAAAATACCCCAAAGACCCTTAAATATTATTCCCAAAGACCCAAAAGACCCACAGCACTAGTAGCCCCAAAAGACCCCACGAACCAAAATACTCATAAGACCCCGAGGGCCAAAAAGACCCTTAAATATCCCACATGAAGACCCAAAGACCCATAAAGATCCCACCCGAAGACCCAGAGGATCCAGAGCCCAAAAGACACTGAGGAACCAAAAGACCCAAGACACTGAGGACCCAAAGCGCCCAAAAGACGCAAAGGATCGAACAGACACGTAAGACCCAAAACGGCTCAGATGATCTAAAAGACATAAAAGACCCCGAAGATCTCGAGGACCCAAGCACAAAACCACACACGTCCTGGCGAGGGTCTGCAATCTCTAATTGCTCTTTCTTGTTTGGTAATGTGTTATGGCAGCCAAGCCTATTAATTTATTCAACATTTCCGCATAATCTTCGTTCTCGTTTGTATGCAGCAAAAGGCTGAGGTGGCGTACCATCATCGGCTGAGAGTGCGTCTGTGCTGCTGACGCAGTGCCCTCTGCTGGTTAGAGCATGAATTTGGAATTTGGCCATGGTGCCGGCGATAACTCGCCGACTCTTTGCAAAGGACACCGTGGGATCTTTAACGTCCACCAACTAATGCCGACAGTTTGGACGCCTGTTTAACATCCATCTGAGCAACGGCACACACATTGGTGTCTGTGAAACATCAAGATGACGTAATTATAGCTGGGTGGAGATTCGAACCCAAGATAGATCGCTTAGAGGCGAGTCTTCGTACCTCTAAGTCATCCTGTCAGCCCTCCGCATAATTACGCAAGTGTTGCCAAACAAATGAAAGTCACAGTCAGTGATAAGTCAAAATCGACAAATGGTGGGTTAAGCGAACTACCTTTAAAAGAGAGGTGATGAAAGTTTCTTCTGGTGACGTAGTACATGAGCTGCTGTCAATGGTTTCGCTAATACCAGCCCCCAAAAGACTAAATTGCACGTGCCATATTTACAGGTTGTGGAGTCTGGAATAGACAGCCCTAGTAAGGGCTGAGAGCACCCCCTGTTGGACCTGAATGGTGTGAAGCTTGCCGCCATTTTAAGTCACTGCTGGACGAGCAGAATAACTTAGAGGACTGGCAGAGTGGCAGGACAGAATTTTACGGCGTAGCCTGTAAGGAAATACCGTCTGCAACAGCGTGTGTCCGTCCGGTGTATGTATGTATGTATGTATGTATGTATGTATGTATGTATGTATGTATGTCCCTTCCACCGGCATTTTGCGGGTTTATTCCCTTTAAAATTCGTTTTATCTGCAACCGTTGGTCCAATTGGCACGAAAATTTCACCATAGGAGCATCATGTCTTTCTGTAGAATTTTTACCAATAAATATGATGTCATAGGTCACGTGATACGGGCACCATCTTGGAAAACCGAAAAACTTTGCACCTACATCTCCGAAACCGCTCCGTGGAGAGCATTTAAAGGTCGATCATTGTAAAGTACTCCCCATGGGGAATAACATGTGTTAATGACTGTCATAGGTGCCTTCATTATGACGTCATAAATGGACACGTAGAATGCTTGATCTGATCAGTATGAAATTTATTGACTATCGGTCTTGTTTTATTCGCATGCATCATGTGGCTACTTGGCTGCATAATTTTCTGGGGGCACGGCTGTGCCACTGATGTGATGCCCCCTTACCAGCCAGCTGATACTCATTTGCTGACCTTGGAAGGATGACAGGCTGAGTCGACCCGCTTGGTATTAAATCAACAGCATAACAAGGGCTTGAACTCAAGAACTTAGGATCTTAAGCCAGCCTCCATCTTTACTATAATTCACCAAATGTCTGTCCGTCTGTTCGAAGGTACCGCAAAAATGGCTCAACCGATCGAAACGATATTTTGTGTGCGTCATCCTGGGATCTCCACGAGTATAATAGGATATTTAGTTTTCCCAATTTCAGCTTTGGTCTCCAGTATTCTCAGGTTTGGACTCCCGCATAACATTCACATTCGCATAACGTCCATTGTGACGATGTTCCCATTGTGACGATGTATGTTTTCACGGTAGTGTTTGACGAGATGGTGTGAACGTAATTTTAGGCTATGAGCCAAGGGGGTTGGTCGGTACCATACAGATGGAGTAAGGCTCATTGTGATTTTTAGCAAGATATATGTCCCTAGATATGAAAAAAAAGTGATAGCAGTGTATAACTCTCGGCCATCTCTGTGTTATCACCCGAAATATTATTATACGCCTGCTTCGCTTCGCCAAAAAATGTGATATTTGCTAAAATTGGAATAAATATGTTTTTAAGGACCACAGAGTGCCAATAATTTGCATACTGGATGCCAACTAATATAGTAATAGAAATATAGAACATTTGTGGGGGTTATTTATCAAAATATTGATATAATGACAAAAAAGATGTTAAATTTAGTGAAAAAGTGGTCGAAATCGCTTCGAGTTCAGAATTCACATTGTACATTTTTGTCAATATTTCAAAAATGAAAACTCCCAGAGTAACATTTGACCCCTCAAAATCTTCGCAAGGAACCACTGCATTGGAATATATCATTACTTTGTAATATGGTGGTTGTTTGTGGCACATATTTTGGCAAAGTTCAAAATATGTTCAACCATACCCCCTAATTTTGATATTTTGGAACGAAACATAGCTTTTGAACATTTTAGGTTTATTCGTCTACTACTTTTGGTATCTCAGTGTAATTTTTGGTATTAGCTAGTATCCTAAAGTAGGTTTGTAACATCAGCTACATTATATTTCACAATGCATGCAAACTTGCTCCACACTCTAGGTTTATCATGATCTCTCGAACAAATACGATCTCGATCTCGATCTCGGCACTCTGTGGTCCTTAAAAACATATTTATTCCAATTTTAGCAAATATCACATTTTTTGGCGAAGCGAAGCAGGCGTATAATAATATTTCGGGTGATAACACAGAGATGGCCGAGAGTTATACACTGCTATCACTTTTTTTTCATATCTAGGGACATATATCTTGCTAAAAATCACAATGAGCCTTACTCCATCTGTATGGTACCGACCGGTCAATTTGGGGGGTCTGGCTCATAGCCTATTTCGTAATGTTTTTCGTTTCGTAATCCTTTAATGAACGTTTAATGTATAATGAACGTTTAATGCCCTTCGATGTCCGGGACTGCACACGCGCTACACTGGACGGGCCAGCGTGCACCTTGCCCTTCACCATCAGGCTCGGGTAAACCACTGAGCCCCATCCGTGATGGGGACTGGGGCTTGAGACAGTGTCCTTCATGAAAAGTATAATAAACGCTGTCTCCATCGATCTTGCCAAGGCCGTAACAGCTGTCGGCTCAAAATCCTTTTAACTGTTGATTTGGTACAGTTACACGTATCGGGAATTTGGTACACGTATCGGGAGTACATACGACATTATGATTGTGAACACGATATCGATCACGATTCACGATCACGATCATCACGATCATAGTGTATCGATCACGATTTGAAACACGATGGAATAATATTTACCGATATGAACAGTGAAGTGGCTTTTATTGAAATTCGAAAGATACTGTTTAGATTTTGATGATTTGCGTGTGATATGATTCAACGGATGTTTATATGAATCGTTTAAAATAAAAAAAACCTTCAATTTCTGATATTTTGCCTTTTCATTTGGGCTTCCCAATTGGAGCCCCGCCCATAGGGCGGGTACCATTGCTAGTTACTATAATTCACCAAATGTCCGTCCGTCTGTCTGTCTGTCTGTCCGTTCGAAGGTACCGTAAAAACTGCTGAACCGACCGCAACGATATTTTGGGTGGTTAATCCCAGGATCCCGAGGGTAAAATAGGCTATTTAGTTTTTCCAATTTCAGCTTTAGTCTCCAGCATTCTCAGGTTTTGACTCCTGCATAACATTCGCGTTCGCATAACGTTCATTGTGACGATGTTTTCATTGTGACGATGTTGTTTTCCCGGGTGCCGCACAAACGGCTGCACCGATCACTACACAGCTGCACCGATCGGACTCGGTGACCTCGGACAAAGACCTTTTATCAGGACACAGGTTGAATTCCTGCTTGAGAGAATTCCAACCCCCTCGCCGCCATCACGGCCATCTCTCCACCTCACAATCCCACGAGATATGCGGAAAGGACGACCCAAAACCAATATAAACACTATTAAACATCATTCGTATATAAGCATCATTAAAAGGAAATAATGACCTCGGCCAAAGTTCAAACAACATTTAATCTCTACATGAGAAAATTCCACATAGCTATTTGGGTGGTGTATACGCTAACAGATCGCTGTCTCCATCGATCTTGCCAAGGCCGTAACAGCTATCGGCTCAAAATCCTTTTAACTGTTGATTTGGTACAGTTACACTATCGGGAATTTGGTACACGTATCGGGAGTACATACGACATAGCGATTATGAATGTGACAGCTCTGAGGCGTCTTTCGCTTCGCATCGCAGTGACGGCGAGCACCAATATGGCGGCTGTAAGAGAAAAATCTGGCTTCAAGCCCCTCACCACCCAAAGCCTTCAACCAGACATATTAACCCGCTCCTCCCCCTTCATTCCCGTTCTTCAAAGCAAAGCGGTAAAAAAATGTTGTATCGCCATTATATTTGAAAGCATCGGTACCCGCCCTAAGGGCGGGGCTTCAATTTGGAGGCGCAATTTATATAAAAATTCCGTTAAATATCACACGCAAATCATCAAAATCTAAACAGTATTTTTAGAATTTCAATTTTAAAAAAACATCACTGTGATTTAGGCCATGGGCTACCTAGACCCCTGGTGCACCCCCCCCCCCCCGCCCCCACCAACCTACCACCAAAGGTTTTCTTTAAGCCTTGGGGTGTCCTGAACACGAAATTGAATGTTAACAGTGAAAATATAGGGACGAACTTTCCTGCGTCAAACACCATAGTGACTATCCGTTAACACCTGTTAACCTTCACACAACTCCGTGTGCCTTCTTCATGTCGGCTTGCCTCTTCCGCTGTTCATCGTCAGTGCTACGAGCTTGGATCAGCGGATCCAAGCTCGTAGGCATGCTTCACAGCTGTATCCGTGTCGATAGTGGAGCTGTACACTATGAATGATTTGTAGCAGCCCATGTTACAGAATGATAGTTTGTCCTTGTATTGATCATGCGTCTGCAGCTTTATTTTCAGGTTTTCGCTCCTGTATTCTGGATTAGGGTATTGCGAATCCTGCAGGGATGATATGTAAATGTTGCGTAAATCCGTTAGTTTCAGAATTTGTTTCTTTTCGAGGACATCTGTGTCCAGTATGCTACAGACAGCCTTGAATGCTTCTCCGTGTGCCTTCTCCATGTCGGCTTGCCTCTTCCGCTGTTCATCGTCAGTGCTTCTCCACTTTGCGGCTTCTGTACATATTTGGCCCGACAGGACTTGTGATATTTGGCCTCGCATGCGAACAGGTCATGCCCTCTGATCCGACGTAGCAAGCTCTCATCACTTCGCTCCTCAGCTGACGCGACAACATTTTTCCCTCCGTCAAATTCAAACATTGACAAACCTTCTGATGTCCACGATCCACTTGATTTGATCTTCTTCCTCCCTTCAGACTTACAAAATAAACAGTCGGGGTTGAAGAGGACGCGATCACCTTCGGACGACCGACTTGTTCTGGGGGCAGTACCTGTTTCAAGTGGGTCAGATGGTTCAGATGGTTGCAGGCGATCCAGATTCATAGTGAAGCGTTGGTAACATTGTCGGTGATAACCATGATGGTCTGACAGGGTACTGGGTATTAGATCACATGATCCTTTCATCCTGTGTGTAGAATCCACTGGTTGGGAAAGCCGTCTTTGTCTGATGTCCTGCAACTTCGACAATTTGTTCTCGGCGGTACTGGTGCTCGAAAGAAGCTGAAGTGGTCCATACTTTAATCCTGGAACATGGACAATGCATTCGGGTATATGTTTATGTGTCTGTGTTTCTTCATTACTTGTAGAACCACTATCGTGTCGTGTTTTTT
Organism: Myxine glutinosa; assembly: GCF_964187855.1. Taxonomy (NCBI): domain Eukaryota; kingdom Metazoa; phylum Chordata; class Myxini; order Myxiniformes; family Myxinidae; genus Myxine; species Myxine glutinosa. The sequence continues at coordinate 78,924,131 of NC_136264.1, read as the reverse complement.
TCTGGGGAGGTGGACCAGTCTCCATCGGCGTGGAGGGGTCAGTAGGATCAGACATGATCAGGCTGCGTCATTTGGTGCATTCACACTGGACCTGAAAAGACACGTTTAAAGTCATATTTGGAAACAGAAGACAATCAAATATATGTGTAATATTTAGTATTTATGTGTAAAACCAAGGTAAGAGAATCAGGAGACGTATATATTCACGTGGTTGAATGGTACACTGGAAATTGAAACTTAACTACAATTGTTGTGAATTTTCATAGCCATGTCACACGACATGTATTAGTAAAAACTTAACTAACCTGTGACGAAGTCCTTTCAGAATTGCCTGGGTAGAACTTAACTATATTTTCACATGTACAACAGGAGATATAACTGAAAACAAAAACTGTATGGCGAATAATCGTAAAGAGTGTTGGAGAAAACATGAATTCCATGAATCGCGTTGGCGGCCTTAAATTCCATATGTTGTATTGGGGGCTCGGCTTTGCTGATTAAATTCCATAAATCTTGTACTGTGGATTAAATTCCCTAAATTTCGTCCGGTAAAGAATTCCCTAACATTCCCAGAATTCCCAAATTTGGAAATTTTTCCAACATTACCAAATTTTTCAAAAATTGGAAAAATTTTGTGTGAAGGTTAACAGGTATTAACGGATAGTCACCATGGTGTTTGACGCAGGAAAGTTCGTCCCTATATTTTCACTGTTAACATTCAATTTCGTGTTCAGGACACCCCAAGGCTTTAAAAAAACCTTGGGTGGTAGGTTGGTGGGGGGGGGGGGGGGGGGGGGGTGCACCAGGGGTCTAGGTAGCCCATGGCCTAATTTGATGATTTGCGTGTGATATGATTCAACGGATGTTTATATGAATCGTTTAAAATAAAATAAAAACCTTAAGTTTCTGATATTTTGCCTTTTCATTTGGGCTTCCCAATTGGAGCCCCGCCTACAGGGCGGGTACCGTTGCTAGTACTCTTAATCCGACAAACCGGGCTGGACAGGTCCCTGACTTACTTACATCGAGATGGTTCTTCCTCTTCACGACACCGGAGCACCTACCTATACAGATCTACCTAAATCTATATATGCCCCTATCCAAAATTCATAACAATATATATATATATATATATATATATATATATATATATATATATATATATATATATATATATATATATATATATATATATATATATATATATATATATATATATATTGTTGTGGATATGAGGACTGTATATATTTTTTGATTGTGTGCTGTATTGTTGTGATTATTGTTTATTCTGTGCCTCCTGCCTCCGGAGCTGTGTAAAGACCAAAAGGGCGTCCCATAGTCCACAAGCATACACGTCAGCCAAGTAATAGAATATACCTGTTGATAGTTATCTCTTATTCTGTGTATTAGCGTAAGGCTGTGTCTCCCATTAATTGAAATACTCCATTGCACCAGTGAAAGAGATAGATTCCCTTCCATTCCCCCCTTTCCGTCAATTGCAATTCGAAGCGCCTTCCGCATTTTGGTCGGTTTTTTCCCTTCATCCGCCATTGACCACGAGGCTCGAGTCGGGGAGGAAAGGCGTGTCTCCACCTCATCATAGAGGGGAGGAGTGGGCCCGCCCCACTCGACCAACCATGAGCCAGGGGTTCGGCTAGAGAGGGCGGAGGAAGAGCGATCGGGGAGGGTCGCAAAGGTTGAGGGGCGGGGGCCTATATAACCCAAGGCAAGGGCGTGGACAGGGAGAGATGCGTTTTTACAGAGGAGAGCACTGAGCAGAAGACAGAAAGGCCTGGAGTTGGACTTTGAGTTGGTCTGAGTTGGTTGGGAGTCGGTCGTCAAGTGCAGAGTGGTGAAGAGTCAGTCAGTAGAGGTGGTGGTCAAGTGGTTGCGTTGGTTGCGGTGAGGAGTCGGTGGTAAAGAGTGAGGGACCAAGAAAGAGAGAGAAAGAGTCCTGAAGCAAGAGAGGAAGTTGTTGGACTGGGTGGGACTAAGGAAGGAGAGAGAACCCGTCACACCAATCCCCCAAGCTCCGCGTTGGCTCCACCAAGCGTTCAGCTCCACCAAGCTCCGCGTTGGCTCCACCAAGCGTTCAGCTCCACCAAGCTCCGCGTTGGCTCCACCAAGCGTTCAGCTCCACCAAGCTCCGCGTTGGCTCCACCAAGCGTTCACCTCCAGCCATCCACCTCCTGCAATTCCCCGCGTGAGTCAGTGTCTTTTGTTTGTTCTGCCCTGGGTTAATTAAGTCTGTATAAGCTAGTATCTTCCCTGTGTCACCTGCGTCTTATGTGCTTGTAAATAAACGTGACTGCTTTCTTTTTGCTTGTGTGTAAATAGTCAATAAATTCAGTCGTATTTCCAAACCTTTCTTTGCCTTCGTTTTCCTCTTTGCATTGCGTCGTTTTCGTCTTTTCCCTCATTGAGCAGCTGGGGTGCGATACGGCCAAAGTCTGGGTGAATCGGGTGAGTTTTGTTAGGTCGCGGTCTTACACCACCGCTCGGTCTATAACATCTAACCGCGATCTATAACAATTGGTGTCAGGAGTGGGATTCGAACCCGGGACTAAATTTATTAGGCCCAAATTTGTAACAATTAGAATCGATTCAGAGCGCGTTTACTGCGCTCGACGAAATTATAACGGCCGAAATTTGTTTTGTTGTATAAAAACCCGAATTTTGAAATCGCGCCATGGCTGTTCAAGGCGACGGGATGCCGGTGGGAGAGATAGACGGGGTAGAATCGACCCAGGACCTCGGGGAAATGTATGTGGAGGAAAGGGTGGAGGAGAGTAAAGAAGGTGTGGTTGAGGGGGTATCAGGTGCACAAAATAGCGTGGTCGCGCACGTGGGTGTAGCGGCACCAAATTTAGCCGCGGCCGTGGTCGCGGTAGCCGAACCCGAGATGCCAATGAATTGGAACCTGTTTATGAAACAGATGATGGCCTTTATGGTAAAAACAGACGATAATTTCAGAGGGATGAATTGGGACAAAAGGAACGGGGAAGACAGTAGGGATGTTTGTTGATTTGTAAAGTAGATGTTTATGGGTAGTGTTGTGTTGTGTGGATACAGTAAGGGGTAAGGGAGGGGCCATGTAGGTTACCTGGTGGGGGGGGGGGCGTACGATAGGAACGTACCTGTCTCACCTGGTTCCCATGTGCCCCCAGTGTGCATCACCTTACATTGCGTGCCACACTAAAGTAGGTAAAAATTTATCGGGTCGGGACGCCCCGAGGGTAGAGAAGGGTGCAATGTTGCGAATATGGAATTTGGCCTCCATATCCGCTTGTAAATATTCCCCTATTTCTCCAATACTCCCCAACTTTCCCCAATCCCCCATTCCCTAGTCCCATTGCATGTAAATAACACTCAGTAGAGCCGACCTTCCCCTTATTCCCCCATTAAATGTCGTGCCCAGGTCCACCGCACCACACGTAGACAACTTTCGGACATCTTGCTAGTTATTCTTAATCTATGTCAGTTAAGGCCTCGTTTCCATTAATTATGACTCTTCGTTGCACCAGAATGTGATTATATGGCACCAGTAGTGAGTTTAGGACCTTTCCCATACCTCCTCCCATCTTCTTCCCCGTCTACAACAACAGAGGGGCACGGCGCTGCGCGGGGGGGAGTGTGCGTCCTCCCACCGGCTCGGTTCGCCGCCATCGACAATGCGCTCCAGACGATGCGCTCCAGACGATGCGCTCCAGACCATGCGCTCCACGGGGTTACCACGAAGGGGCTCCTTGTCAGCTCCTCGTCAAGGGCGGAGCCTGGTAAACCCCCCCGCACGCACCAAATGAGAAGCAACGTGCCGATTCCACGAGGCGGAGCTAACGAGCCGAGGGCGTGTCACTCCCCGCCGGATATACGCGGTCACGCGCCGGATGTGACGAGAGATGCGCCCCGAGCTGGAGAAAGAAGGACCTGCGAGCGCTGAGAGAGAAAGGCCCGCCTGTGAAAGAACGTCCCCTCCGAGCGCTGTGAAACCTCCCGCATCTCTGGACCGGACCGGGTCGATTCTAACCTTTGAGCACAGGTGCACCTGGAGCCATCGACAACCGCTTCCTGCCATCAACCCCCGTGTGAGTCAGCCTTGTCCCGTTTACCTGTCGTCTGTCCGGGGTTAAGATAAGCTTGTGTCTAAGTGCTTGTCTTTCTATGTTGTACCTCTCGTCCCTGTAATCTGACCTTCCGTAACGAATATAATCTCCTCCGGAGGTCTTGAGAACCGTATCCCTGGTGTCGTCATTTTATAACCCAGCCGGGTGTCTTCTTTTTCTTATTGAGCCAGCGTGGCGCGGCTTCGTCAACGTCGAGTACAATCGGGTAATTTGTGCGGACACGACGGCCATTCCGCTCGGCCCACCTTAACATCAAAGTCGTGTCTGTAACAATTGGTGTCGAGGAGTGAGATTCGGACCCGGGACTAAATTAGTTAGGCCCAAATTTTGGGAGGGAAAATCGAGCCGGAGCGCGTACGGCGCTCGACCAAATCGATCCGGAGCGCGGTCCCGCGGTTACTGCGCTCGACGAAATTATAACGGCGAAATTTCGAATTTGTGTTACAAAACTCGAATTTTGAAAGTCGCGCCATGGCGGATCAAGACGGCTGGGGTCCGGTAGGGGAGAGTGAAGCAGGGTCGGTCCAGGACCAAATTGAGACACGTGAGGAGAGCGAAACAGCGAGGGTAGCAGGCGCGCAAAATGGCGCCTCGCTGGTCACCGCGCCGGCGACCGTGACAGCGCCCCTGGTGGATCCGAACCTTTTCCTCCTGCAAATGGGGGCCCTTATGGACAGGCTAGAAGCCAAAATGGGACAAATGGGGAACCGGATGGATGCTCAGGGTGAGCGATTGGAGGGCCAAATGGGGGTAATAAGGGACGAAGCGAGGGCTCAGAGTGAGCAAATGGGGGTAATGAGGGACGAAGCGAGGGGTACCAGTGAGGGGTTAGACAATAATTTTGAGGAGTTAGACAAGAAATTTGGGAAGTTAGACAATAATTTTGAGGGGTTAGACAACGGGATAAAAGAAGTGAAAAATGGGTTAACGGGGGTAGAAAACAGAATGGCCGCTCAAGAGAATCAAATGGAAGGGATGCAAAAAGGGTTAGAGGGGTTAGAAAACACCATGGAAGGCAAATTGAGGGACATGAGGGACCAAGCGGAAAGGGAAGTTAACCAAATGGGGCAGCAGATAGAGGGGGTCAGAATGGGGGTAGAAACCAAACTGGATGCTCACAGGGAGGAAATGGAGCAGATGAGGGTGGCATCTGGGCAGGAGATGCAAGTGATGGGAGAAGAGATCAGAAGAGGAGTGAGTGAGGAGGTCGGAGGAGTGCGCGAGGAGGTGAGGCACTGTAAGGAGCACATGGAGAAGGAGGTGAGAAAGGGGACTGTAAAGTTACAAGGGGGCATAGAGGACCTGACGCAGGAGGTGGAGCAGCTGACGGTGGGACAGACGGAGTTAGTGGAGCAGGTTCAAAGGAACACTGCGGTATTAGGAGGGTTGAAAGCGACACAAAACGACATAAAAAACGACTTGATAGCGACAAAGAGGGAATGTCAGATGGTACGTGAGGGACTGACAACGAGGTTGGACGAGGTGATAGAGGTAATGGAGACGAAGGACCGGCAGGTGAGGACGCACCTGGAAACGGTCAAGGTAGCCTTAGGGGATGAGCTGCAGAGGAGCAACGAGGCTGCACCAAAGAGAGGCGGTGAGATGCGAAACGCTCCAAGCCAAAGAGGAGAGGTACTCGGCAAGGAGACCAGCTTTGGAGAGACGCGCTGAAAGGAGGGAGACGGCCCGCCCCAAGAAGAGGAGCAGGTGTGCCGAACCAGCGCGTGGCGTCTCCCGCAGTGGATACGCGACGGAGGGTTTCCCGCCAAAACCGCGAGGAATTGCGACCGGCGGCCTCCCGACCTTGCCTCCATCTCAAGCCTTAGTCCTTACCTGCCTGCATTATCCCCTGAGTAAGTGTGAACGTCCTGTCCTGCTCGTTTGTCTTGGGGCTAAGTAAAAACGAATAGTGTAAGTTAAGGATTCGCTGTGTCACTGTTTCTTCCATCCTTTGCTTGTGTGTGTATAATAAATCTGTTCTTCCTCCGTATTCTTCTTCTTCTTTTTCATTCTCTTGCGATCGCTTTAGAGATTTCCCGATTGAATATCCGTGGGGCGATCTGGTCAATGTCGGGTGAAATCGGGTTTTAATCGGGGAGTAACTGTTCGGACGCGGTTAAATACACCACCGCTCGGTCAATATAACATCTAAAAGCCGCGTCTGTAACAATTGGTGTCGAGGAGTGGAATTCGAACCCGGGACTAAATTTATTAGGCCCAAATTTGTAACAATTAGAATCGATTCAGAGCGCGTTTACTGCGCTCGACGAAATTATAACGGCCGAAATTTGTTTTGTTGTATAAAAACCCGAATTTTGAAATCGCGCCATGGCTGTTCAAGGCGACGGGATGCCGGTGGGAGAGATAGACGGGGTAGAATCGACCCAGGACCTCGGGGAAATGTATGTGGAGGAAAGGGTGGAGGAGAGTAAAGAAGGTGTGGTTGAGGGGGTATCAGGTGCACAAGATGGCGTCCTCGCGCACATGGTTGTTGCGGCACCAAATTTAGTCGCGGCAGTCGAGCCCTCAGTGCCAATGGACTTTTGCCTATTTATGACGCATTTCATGGCATCTATGAAGGGCGACAGTAGGGGATTGGATGCAATGATGGCTACCCAGGGAATCGACATGAAAAAAATGAGGAGGGAAGCAAAGGACAACCCGGAGGGATATCGGGAGCAAATAAACGACAGCATAAAAAAAATGGGGGAGTTCGTAGATGGCATGGGAGGCGGGAGAGGCACATCGGTGCACGACGAGGTAAAGCGGGTCGAAAAGCGCTGGTTGAGCGAAGCGGAGGAAAGCACGGGTACAATGGCGGGGGTAGAAATCGCGACACGGGGTTTAGAAAAGCTAGCGGTCGCCGAGGTTAATAAAGAAAAAGCAGTAGCGGGAATAATTAAAATTGAAGAGATGACGGAGGTAGCCCGGGAATTGCAGGGAGAAATGGATTATGTACAAGGTCTGTGTTCAAATCATGATGTGATGCTCACTAACCAAATAAAGAGTTTGCAGGTGGCAAAGGAGGGGCGGAGACGAAGTACGGAGGTGAGTGGCAATGTATATGATGTGAGGAAAGCTTCAGTCGGCTTGGGGATTGGTTTGGATCCGGGTGTTCGTGAAAGGCCGTTGGTGAAGTGTGTGACAGGTCAGGTGTGCGGAAAAAAGAGGTGTGCGAGAATGTCCGACCATGGGGTGTGTGAGGAAAAAGTGCACGCCGAGGAGTGAGTGTGCCGTCAGGAGTGAGCCGGTCGAAGCGCGTGTGCGAGGGGGTACATGGAAGCGTGGTGTGGTGAGTGTTACGGAGGAAGTAACGAGAAAGTGTACGTCTGTGGTGAGTGTTACGGAGGAAGTAACGAGAGAGTGTACACCTGTGGTGAGTGTTACGGAGGAAGTAACGAGAAAGTGTACACCTGTGGTGAGTGTTACAGAGGATGTAACGAGAAAGTGTACGTCTGTGGTGAGTGTTACGGAGGAAGTAACGAGAAAGTGTACACCTGTGGTGAGTGTTACAGAGGATGTAACAAGAAAGTGTACGTCTGTGGTGAGTGTTACAGAGGGTGTAACGGGAGAGTGTGCGCGAGAAAGGTGTGTAACGGACAGGTGCATGAGGAAAGAGTGCGTTGTCAAGAGTGGAGGTGAGAGTAGTGAGAGTGAAACGGAGCGTGAGTTGGTTGTGACAGGTGAGCGAGGATGTACACCTGGGATGGAAGGATGCACACCTGGAATGGTAGAGCGTGTGTGGGAAGGCACATTTGAGTTGGTAGTGAGGCACGTGGTTGGGTGTGCGAATGAGGGCACACCTGTGATTGTCACAGAGGAGGTGACCGAGGAGGGGGCGCGAAGAGGTGTATTGGTGAGGTGTGCGAGCGACGAATGTGTGCCAAGGTGTTCGGTGGTCAGGTGTGTGACCAAGTCGGTGAGCGGAATGAGTGTACCGAGGTGGGTTAGAGAAGGTACGACCAAGAGCATGGAAACGGCTGCATGTATGAGCACGAAAGGGGTAGCGTATGCTTGTAAGCATCCAGGTGAGGCGTCGACGATAACCGGGTTAAAGGTTAGAACGACTTATAGCCGACTCGGGCCCTCGGTGCGTGCCGGGCTTCGCGTGCCGCGAGAACCAGCGGGGATCCGAACCACGGCGGTTTCGAAAGAACCGCCGTGCGCGATCCACGCTGTGCCTCGCTTAGAACGGCCGCGTCCGGGCTCCACTAGACGGAGCGGGCCGCCCGATAGGAAGGGTCGTCATGGCGACCACTTTCTATTGAGACGTGCCGGCAGGTCGAGATCGGGACATTGGATGGCTCCACGCCGAGGTGGTGCGTGGGATCTCGGCCCGGGTAAGCCCCCATCCCTGCCACGAATGCGGGACGTATCCAGCCGCTGGCACAAAAGAACCCGCGTTCATGGCTCGGCTGTACGAAGCCGAGCTTTCGAAGGAAATTGGCGCACCGAGAGGATGTAATAAGTAGACGGGTGATGGTGATAGTGATAGTGATTTAAAACGAAATTTAGAAAAGTGAATAGAATTGGCAGTAAATGGAAAATTTTTGAATTGTTGGATTTGGACGAGCGAAATTGGTAGTGAGAGACCCCCGATGTGGTGGGATGGCAAATCCACCATCCCTCACAGGTGGGGGCAAAGGAGCTATAGTTTATGGGGTGTATGGCAGTGAAAACTAGCCCGGGTGGGTTAGGTTATATTGATAGGGCCCTAGAAGATGACATTAGGTGACGTTAAGGTTAGTTAGTGACTGATACCTGTAGTGGGGACGCAGGTAGATTAGTGTGGATTATAATGACGTGGGAGCGCAATAGTTTAAAGGGACGACTGGGAAGCGCAAGTTTCAGAGGGGAGTAGTTAGCTGAGATGATGCCGTGTGTGTGAGGATTGGACAGGTGAGAATGGAACAGGTGTGATTGCACAGGTGTGCAACTGACAGGTGAATGGAGCAGTGTATGAGGAAGTAGTGGTGATTGCGTGTTGTGTTGACCAAATGGTCCAGGAAGAGGAGGAGGGTGCAGGTGGCACCAGGTAGGATTGCACAGGTGTGCAACGACAGGTGAATGAAAGACAGGTGTATGGAATAAAGGGTATGGAGTAGTGGAATGGATGGTCGTGGAGTGAGAATGGTGGAAATTGTGGAGTGGAGTGGATGGTGCAAAGGTGTGAATGGGGGAAGAGTGGACCCCCATCACGGATACCCGGGGCGGGTAGTGTAAGTGTTAGGTAGAGGGTACAGGTAAATTGTGGTTGGATATTGGCATCTGTGGTGCGGGTGACAGAATGGTATGTGGATGGGTGCGTTGGTGTTGTGGAAATGGCTGGGCGTGTAGCCTGTTAGTGTGTGTAGTTGGTTGGGCGCTCCACCACTGTGAGGATGTCGGCCAGGTGAGGCCGCAGGTCGGCTCTGGGAGCCGGTAGTAGTTGTTGTGGATGGGGCCCGAGGATCCGGAGGACGGACCCGGGTAGCCCAGTGCCAGAGGGCACCGAGTGGGGTGACAGAGCCAGGAGGGGCCTGCCCCAGTTAGATAGGTTAGGGTGAGGAGCTAGGTAAGCTCGGGTGGCAACTGCAGTGGTGGAGGTGTGCAGGTGGGTAGACCCACTGGGAGAGGTACACGCCACAGCCCAGAAATTGTGCGAGGGCACCGGGAGATGAATCGGGGGAGTGAGACCCCAAATTGAAAAGCACCACAGTTTGGCCAATGGGAATTGGTTTTTAGAACCCATAGTGTAAGAGGGCCAATGGTTTGGCCGGAGAAAGACCCCGGGTAGTGTAAAGTGTGTTAAAGTCATTTAGAAAATAGTTAGGATGAAGGATCTCCTCGCACCATCTGCATCCACTCACCTGGGGTGACAGGTACTCCGCACCATGCCATGTTTTGATTATTTTTTATGATGCAAATGTTTGGATGGTGAGACGCATCATGACGTGGGTGTGACATTGTGCGTAATTCCATCTCTCCCTCCTTATGAGGATTGATGATGAATTGGTGATGGCAAATTTTGAAGTAGAGGGATTGTGGTGACGAATTTGGTATAGGGGAAATATGGGGAAGACGTGACAGTAGTGACGAATTGGTAATGTGTAGGTTTTGTACATATGGGGTAAGGGCAAGGGTGGGCTAGGTAACAGGGGGGTGACGTACGGTAGGGACGAGCTTTCTCACTTCGCCCTCCGTACGCATTTCGCCTTGCATTGCCTTATTGATGTGTACCCTTGTGACCTTACCCCTCGCTCAATTGTCTTTCCCCTTTTGTCTCCCACATGACCTGTGCGCCGTTGGGCGCCGAGGGGAGCGTGCGTGGGTCGGCCATTGTGCGCCCGAAATTCCCAGAACCAGCTGTCTGCATCGATGCACCACATTATGGACCACATGCCTGTGGCCGAGCACCACTTATGGACCCCATGGGTTGGGGCATGGCCCCTCTGCTGGAACCGGCCAAGAGGGCCCGAAATCTTGCTGGCGGACCTTGGCCACAGGGCACCGATTCCCCACAGGTGAACCACACATAGTCGGCCCTGTGGGCCATAAATAAAGCAAATAAAAAGGACACATTGGGCACACTTTATTGAAAATAGGCCGCCAGTAAGCAAAGCAAAATGAAAATGACAACATCTGGAAGACAAATAATAATCACCAGCAGGGGGAGCCGAAGAGCAAGAGACACCTGCAGGGTTAGGGGTTGTTGATTTTATTTTTATTGAACATTCATTGAACAATGGTGACTGCACCGATTGGTGCTTGGGTGTGTATTGGTGCGTTTTTGGGTGCGTTCATGGTGCGTCGATGCAGAGCAGACTGTCTCCCCCCCAGAAAGAACAATTACAGGTCCTGGGTTAGTTTTGTAAATAAAAATAGCGTCAGTGTAAATAATGCTCCCCACCGTCAGTGTTTAGTTTGAAGACCATTCCGCAATTCGGTTAACTGTGGGCGTAAGTCTGTTAGGCAGGGTGCAATGGAGCAGCGGGACACATTTATTTATGTTTTAAAACTGTCGCACTCAGGGTCAGGTTAAAAGTAGAGGGAACTACACCTACGTGTCACACTAAATAAAAGTTGTAGGCCCGGGACGTGCCTAAGAGGAGGAGGGTGCAGTGTTGTGGATATGAGGACTGTATATATTTTTTGATTGTGTGCTGTATTGTTGTGATTATTGTTTATTCTGTGCCTCCTGCCTCCGGAGCTGTGTAAAGACCAAAAGGGCGTCCCATAGTCCACAAGCATACACGTCAGCCAAGTAATAGAATATACCTGTTGATAGTTATCTCTTATTCTGTGTATTAGCGTAAGGCTGTGTCTCCCATTAATTGAAATACTCCATTGCACCAGTGAAAGAGATAGATTCCCTTCCATTCCCCCCTTTCCGTCAATTGCAATTCGAAGCGCCTTCCGCATTTTGGTCGGTTTTTTCCCTTCATCCGCCATTGACCACGAGGCTCGAGTCGGGGAGGAAAGGCGTGTCTCCACCTCGTCATAGAGGGGAGGAGTGGGCCCGCCCCACTCGACCAACCATGAGCCAGGGGTTCGGCTAGAGAGGGCGGAGGAAGAGCGATCGGGGAGGGTCGCAAAGGTTGAGGGGCGGGGGCCTATATAACCCAAGGCAAGGGCGTGGACAGGGAGAGATGCGTTTTTACAGAGGAGAGCACTGAGCAGAAGACAGAAAGGCCTGGAGTTGGACTTTGAGTTGGTCTGAGTTGGTTGGGAGTCGGTCGTCAAGTGCAGAGTGGTGAAGAGTCAGTCAGTAGAGGTGGTGGTCAAGTGGTTGCGTTGGTTGCGGTGAGGAGTCGGTGGTAAAGAGTGAGGGACCAAGAAAGAGAGAGAAAGAGTCCTGAAGCAAGAGAGGAAGTTGTTGGACTGGGTGGGACTAAGGAAGGAGAGAGAACCCGTCACACCAATCCCCCAAGCTCCGCGTTGGCTCCACCAAGCGTTCAGCTCCACCAAGCTCCACGTTGGCTCCACCAAGCGTTCAGCTCCACCAAGCTCCGCGTTGGCTCCACCAAGCGTTCAGCTCCACCAAGCTCCGCGTTGGCTCCACCAAGCGTTCAGCTCCACCAAGCTCCGCGTTGGCTCCACCAAGCGTTCACCTCCAGCCATCCACCTCCTGCAATTCCCCGCGTGAGTCAGTGTCTTTTGTTTGTTCTGCCCTGGGTTAATTAAGTCTGTATAAGCTAGTATCTTCCCTGTGTCACCTGCGTCTTATGTGCTTGTAAATAAACGTGACTGCTTTCTTTTTGCTTGTGTGTAAATAGTCAATAAATTCAGTCGTATTTCCAAACCTTTCTTTGCCTTCGTTTTCCTCTTTGCATTGCGTCGTTTTCGTCTTTTCCCTCATTGAGCAGCTGGGGTGCGATACGGCCAAAGTCTGGGTGAATCGGGTGAGTTTTGTTAGGTCGCGGTCTTACACCACCGCTCGGTCTATAACATCTAACCGCGATCTATAACAATATATATATATATTGTTGCGGTTTTGAGTTTTGTACAATAAAGGTTAAATTTCCCCCTCATAGTTAGTCACATTACAACATGTAGCCTCGTGATAGTGCAGTTATTTCTTAGTATTTGTGAGCATAGTCCTTTTCCTGTGTTAGTCTTGCGTTGAGTAGAATAATGAGAGTAGGTCCTTTTCATTGCCTCCATTGCCTTATGCCTCTTATGCCTCTTCATGCTGCCTTTGGCTTTTTGGCACGAATTAACACGAGGCAGGCCTAGCAGGTTGGGTCGGGACCGAATGAGGACGGCGAAGAAGCCGACGGTAAGCGCAAGCCGCCAATCAGGGTTCAAAGGGAGTGGCTGCGGCAATGCATCACAGGGCGTGGTTGGAACGTTCGAGAGGGCTCAGGGCGTGTCCATATAACCCTTCGCGCAAAGCCCCCACTAGAGCAGTTTGAGCAGTTAGAGGCAGTTCAGCAAGTTGAGTGCGGTGAGTTCGGTGAGTTATGAGCTATTGGAGAGGCGCGTATTGATGAGAGTTACCAGATCGGAGAAAGACGCGCATGAACCAAGTATAAGCGCTCGTATAAAGTGATGCTCGGTCGAGCTTGAGGCTGAGCCTCTATTGCATTGGGTTACGTGAGTGATAGCGTGCTGGTAACTCGATGCGCTGTGGAAAGCCGCTGAGAGACGCGTACATTTCTCTCCTGCCTCATCTGCTGCCTTTGTTCGAGAGACGCGCTACAAGGATCCTTTCCACCACCTGCTTGCCATCTTCGCGGGACGTGCTGGGACCGTGGAGAGCACGCCGGGCCGCAGATCCTGGACGACCAAGGCAGCACGTGAACATCATCAAGCCTGCAATTCCCCTGTGTGAGTGTCACCGGGCCCGTGTCTGAGCTTAATATAAGACTGACTAAGTTCTGCTCTGTGTCTCCTTTCTACCAAATTGTGCATTGTGTAAATAATAGTAATTAAATCCTGTTATTCCTTTATTCGACAGTCTCATCCCTTCCATCATTGACTAAGCGTGGTACGAATAGAACCGCTCTAATCGGGGTCCAATATTAACGGTAACTGCACGGACCACGTGGTATGCAATCCGCTCGGTGTATCCAAATTACACATGGCTCATGCGAGGCTTGCTTCCCCGCTTCCGTGGCGGCATGGGTATTTAGGTACGTGCTAGACTGGTCCCGAAACCCTACCTTGCGTTTGCCCGGAAGGGGCGTTTCAAGTCTCGGTTACGCCGGCCCAGAAAGAACCAGGGGCTTAATGTCCCCTTGGTAAGGGTAGGAAGGGCGGCGGAAAACCGTAACAATATATATATATATGTATATATATATATATATGTATATATATTGTTGTGGATATGACAATGGTTTTTTTTTTGTTGTTGTTGTAGTGTAAATTGTTGTAAAATATCGCCCTCCTTACTCCAGTGTTGTATAAAGGTCAAAGGGCGTTCCCGTAGTTAGTTCCATAAAGCATACATGAAGGACACCATAATACCCCTGTTCAGTAGTTTATTTCCTTATTATGTGTATTAGGGTAAGGCCTTGTCTTCCATTAAGATGACACTCCATTGCACCAAGTGAAATAAGATAGATTCCCTTTCATGCCCCATTCCCACTCCCAAAACTTATATTGCCAACTACAATAGCCGCCATTAAGCATGTGCTCAGCTCGGGGAAGAAGGGCGTGCCCGCCCATCGTCATCAAGGGTGGAGTCAGAGGGCCTGTGCCCACCAATCAGGGCCGAAGCGAGCTCACCGAGGAGCGTGTCCTGAAGGCCGGCGGCTTGATCGCCTGAGGCGCTATAAAAGCGCGCGCGCAAGAACCGAGTGTGTGGTGGGACCAAAAGGGAGATGTGCAGAGAGTTGTGGTTGGACCAAAAGGGAGACGTGCAGAGAGTTGTGGTTGGACTGAGTACGAGAAGGGTTGGACTGAGTACGAGAAGGGTTGGACTGAGTACGAGAAGAGTTGAGTTGAGTACGAGAAGAGTTGAGTAAGGGATCCCTAAAAGAGCAGCTCCAGCCACCGCAAGTTCAGTCACAGCAGCAGCAGCCACAGCAGCTTCAGCCACAGCAGCTTGGGGGCCTTGACGGCAGTTTTTGAGCAGGGCCGCGAAGGAACGGCGGCTGCTAAACACGCTGATCGGAAGAGGAACGGCGGCTGTTAAACGCGCCGATCGAGAAAGGGCGGCGGCTGCTAATCCCCGACCCGACCGTGCTGTGGGTCCAGCTGAACCTTCCTCCCCCTCCAGCCATCCACCTCCTGCCATTCCTATCATCATTCCCCGCGTGAGTCTGTCTTTTGTTTGTTCTGTCCTGGGGTTAATTAAGACTGTAGGTAAGCTAATAATTGCACTGTGTCTCTGATTCTTCTGTATATTATTTTATTATCCTTCCTTCTCCTTGGTTACTTTGAGCGTGTAAATAATAAATCCTGTTACTCTTCTGTACGTCTTCTTCTTCTTCCTCTTTACATTCGGTCGCTTTAGAGGTTTCCAAATTGAATACCTGTGGCGCGATTTCGGCCAACGTCCAGGAATCGGGTTAGTCGGGGTAACTGTTCGGCCGCGGTGCCATCCGCTCGGCAAAACAACATCTTATCCGCGGTCCGTAACAATATATATATATATATATATATATATATATATATATATATATATATATATATATATATATATATATATATATACATATCGAGACTTTAACTTTTGTGTCCTTTTATTATAAAAGTATAATAAATAAAGCTCTTTCTAACCACTGACTGACTGATATTAATGTTCGGTACTTTCCAGGTGTCATAAAAAGCTGAGATGTGGTGTGCCGACGGACATCAAAGCCGGTACACTGTGAAAAATCACAATCGTCGGACAGCGTCCACAAATTAAAATTTACATATAAAACCATAAACACATATATAAAAAAAAGAAAAAGAAAAACTTCAATCAATATCTAACATTTGAAAATTGTAATTCCTATAACTGCAAACTGTAAAATAAAAATGACAATAATGTCTGTAAATGGGAAAAAAGAAAAAGTGCCCATAAATGAGAATTTACGTTAAAAAAAAACCCCAATCGATATCTAGCATTTGAAAATTGTAATTTCTATAACTCCAAACTGTGAAATAAAAATCTCAATAAACACTTACGTTAACAACCGTAAATGCTCCCGTAAAAGAAATAAATAAGCAAAAATATGTCGTGCATAACACGATAATTGCGGAATCCCGAAAGTAAGTTGTTCACCTATGACTTCAAAAATAATTGGTGGTTGAATACAATAACATGGTATGCAAATCCTCTTAAAATTTCAAGTCAATAAGATGATAATTGAGGATTTTAGAAATTTGGCCTATGTTGTTGACCTTTTGTCCTATACAACAACAAACAACAACATGCATTTTAAGGCCATTTTCGCTCCGAGAGCGGGGGTTAGCCTTGCGGTCCCCATGACAATCTTCTCCATCTTGCCCTATTTTCTGCATCTCTCCTTGTTAACCCCCTTGCCCGCATTTCTTCTTCCACCATCTTTAGCCAGGTCTTTCTCGATCTTCCCCATCCTCTACTTCCTTCTACATTCATTTCCATCACTCTTCTCAACCAGTCACTTTCATCCTTCCTCAACACATGACCAAACCATCTCAACCTGTTCCTCTTCACAGCATCAATCACAGGCTCTATTCCCATCATCTTTCGCAATTCATCATTTGTCTTCCTCTCTCTCAACGATACTCCGCACATCCATCGAACCATTCGCATTTCCACCCTTTCCAACCTTCGTTGCTGCTCTACGTTCATTACCAATGTGTCACTCCCATAAATCATAACACTTCTCACACATGCAGCATACACCTTTCCCTTCAGCTTCAACGACACTCCCCTCCTCATCAGCACGCCACTCAGTTCCCGAAACTTCTTCCATGCACATCTCACTCCAGCAACCGTTGCCGAGTCTGATCCACCTTCTCCATTCAGCATGTCTCCTAGGTAGCAAAATGTTTTCACACCTTCCAGCTTCACGCCATCTCCAAGATCCAACTCAACATTTCCTCCATCTGCAGCTCCCTCTGTGCACACCTTACATTTGAATGTAGCTGCCACACTGATTAATGACCCTCTCAGACCACTACATTTTTGATGAACCCACTCAGCGCCCATTGTACATTGAATGGAGTTCACTCCGACACCCTTCCTGCGCACACAGCACAGGGCCACTTCCCAGTTCTTTCCACCTCACCACATGCTTTACCACTTGCCATCACCTTCGTCTTTCCGATATTCACCTTCAGACCTTTTGTCTCCGTACATTCCTTCCACTTGTTCATCTTTTCCTTCAGTCCATCCATACTTTCCGCAATCAACACCAGATCATCTGCATACAACAACTCCCACGGTAAACCCTCCTTTACGTTCTGAGCCAGCACCTCCATCACAGCTACAAATAGTAGTGGTCTTAGTACCGACCCCTGATGCACTCCCACCTTCACCTCAAACTCACCACTGTTCCCGTCCTTCGTCCTCACAGCTGTGTGTGCGCGCTCTTTTGTACATTGCCATCACTACTCTGATCAACCATTCGTCCACTCCTAACTTCCTCAATGCCCATGTCACTACTTCACGTTGAACCCTATCGAATGCTTTCTCCAGATCAACAAACCCAAGAAACAACTTCTTCCTCTTCTCCATGTATTTCTCCTGCAACTGCCTCACAATAAAAAGCGCGTCTGTCGTTCCTCTTCCTGGCATAAATCCAAACTGCATTTCGTCGATCTTCACTTTCTTCCTTATCCTCCTCTCCAACACCATTTCCAATACCTTCATTCCATGCTCCAATAACTTTATCGCTCGGTACGAGCCACACTCCAGAGGGCCACCTTTCCCCTTGTATAGAGGGAGGAGGGTACTCAGTTCCCAACCACTGGAATGCGGCCTTCTTTCACCACCAGATTGCAGATCTCTGTCATTCTTTTCACACCCCAACTTCCTGCTGCCTTCAACATATCTCCCACAACTCCCGTCGGCCCTCCCACTTTTCTACTCTTCATTGCCTTTATCGCTTCCTCAACTTCCTTCTCAGTTATCTTCTCTGCCGGTCCTAAAACTGGGTTACTCTCTATGTTGCCATTCCATTCATTCTCTGTATTCAACAGCATTTCCATATATCTTTTCCATCTTCCTTTAATTCCATCTGGGTTCACAACGATTTGTCCCACTTCATCCTTCAAGCAACTCACCCCCATCACATCACACCTCTCTTTCGCTATCTGCTTTGCAATCCTGAATACTGCTCTCTGACCCTCTTCCAAATCCAAGCGTTCTCCGAACATTTTCCTACATGCATCCTGCACCTTTGCTACCTCTTTCTTTGCAGCCTTCT
Organism: Myxine glutinosa; assembly: GCF_964187855.1. NCBI lineage: Eukaryota > Metazoa > Chordata > Myxini > Myxiniformes > Myxinidae > Myxine > Myxine glutinosa. The sequence continues at coordinate 78,906,181 of NC_136264.1, read as the reverse complement.
TGGCTGCCTTATAACTTTCATGCTCTGCTGTTTCTGCTCCCGTACCCTTCGCCTACTGCCACTCCTTGAACTTCTTCCTCTTCTCGTCAATCCTCTTTCCAACTTCATCATCCCACCACCATGTTTCCGAGTGCCTCGGTGGTCCTTTTGTCCATCCACATCCCTCACCAACGGCTCCCAACAGACTAGCTTTCATTGACATCCAATCACTTTCAAGCTCAACCACATCATCCTCTACCCTACTCAGCCTCTCTTTTAATGCCTCCCTTACTGTCACCTCTTTCAACCTCCACAACTTCTCGGTTAGCACTTCACCCACCGAGCTCTCCTCGCACCTTTCACCCTTATGTCGCAGACACCCAAGTAGCTGGGCGGCTTAGCTAAAAAATTCGGATCGATTGTGCCTTTTCCCTTAAAAGCATGAAACTTGGCACATGGCTAGAATACCCGAAAAGAAAGATTTTTAGTCCAGGGGGCATCCCCAATTTCACCCCATATGGCGGCCATCTTGAAATCCAAGATGGCCGTCATACAAGACCTATTTTGATGAATACTGTATCTCCATAATTAGAACAGATATCAAAATGGTTGAAGTGCCTATACCTACATTTTTAGGGTCTATGAATCCAATGGCAACATAAAATCCAATGGCAACATATTGGAACACCCACAGTTCCAATACTGGAGTCTCACGATGGCATTGGAGAACAGCATCCTGACCTTTGTGCGCTCATTGAGGGAGGCTGACTTTGAAATGTACTTAGATGCTTTATGGGAGCTTCTTCCGTGGTTCTTTGCTCTTGACCATACGCACTATGCAAGATGGGTCACAGTCCATTTGCGTGATATGATGGACTTGCACAAGACACACCCTAAAGTTCTGGATAATTTCCGAGCTGGCATGTTCACGGTACAAAAGACCCAACGCAAATTTTCTTCAATTGCTACAGATCATGCACATGAACAGAACAATGCACGTATCAAGGGAGATGGAGGAGCTGTGGGTCTGCTGGACAATGCCCATGCTCTGCAAAGATGGATGGTTGCAGGTCCAGAGGTCTCAAGGGTGATTGATGAGTTTGAGACTGCACAGGAGCAACATGAAAGCAAAGTGCCATCACTGCATCATGATCAGAATAAAAGCACCCAGATGACCTTTGACAAACATGCCAGATCACTTGTATCAGTTATCGAGGAGCTAGGTAATCCATTTCTTGAAGAAACCGCTGACCTTTTGGTCCTTGACACAAAGGATATAGCAAGTGCATCAGTCGTACAAAGTGTGAAAGACGTGCAGAAAGTGGGAAAGGAGGCTCTGGAGTCATTTGTGCAAGAGAGGCTGATTGAACGCTCAAAGCCTTTGAATGATGTCGTCCCGCGCAAAAAGTTACCTCTGTTTGGCAGCTCATCAGTAACAGACCAGCTGACAGATAAACACAAGGTAGCCTCATTGAAGAGTGATGTTCAACTGTTTTCTCGCCTCTATATTGCCTGTCAAACCCGCGAGGGAAACCTGGATGAATTTTTCCGTCATGAAAATCAATCTTTCCCTCCATCTCTGTCCAAGGATGGGAAGCTTCGACCTGGTACAAAGAGCGACCTTTTGGACTGCTTAGAGGAACTTTCACCATCAAGCACACAGATGCCAGAGGTGACATGTGTCATATTTGACGGGGCAGTAATTGTTCAAAAGCTAAAGCCCGATGTTGGCACAGTCAAAACATTTGGCGAATATGCCGAAAAGGTCTTCATCCCATTTGTTTTCTCACAGTACAAATCTGCAACCCGACTTGATCTGGTGTGGGACCGTTACCTACCCGACAGCCTTAAGAGCATGACCCGTGAAAAGCATGGCAAGGGGGTTCGCCGACGAGTAGATACCTCAGTTGCAATTCCTGGACAGTGGCAGAACTTTCTTCGAGTTGAAGAAAACAAGCGTGAACTCTTCAGCTTCCTTTCCAATGAACCAATTAAATCATTTGAAGACCAGCGCAAGGAGCTAGTTGTCACACTTGATACAGAGGTTCTTACTGCTCCACCACGCATTGATCTAGAATCACTCTCCCCGTGCACTCAGGAAGAGGCAGATGGTCGGATGTTCCTACATGCTGCTGATGCAACACAGAGAGGGCATAGTAAGGTCCTCATACAAACTGTGGACACAGATGTTGCCGTGCTTGCAGTTACAGCATCCCAGAAGCTTTCAGTGATGATATGGTTACAATTTGGGACAGGCAAGAACATGCGATTTATCTCTGCACATGATATAGCCACAGCTCTTGGCCCTGAGAAATCTAAAGCCCTCCCCATGTTTCATGCACTAACAGGTTGTGACACTTCTTCAGCGTTTAATGGGCGTGGAAAGGTAACTGCATGGAATGTGTGGGAATCATTCCCTGAGCTCACAGAGGTACTAGCAGAAATTTGCCACCAGAGCACAGAGATAACTGAAACCTGCATGAACGTCATTGAGAGATTTGTTATTCTGTTGTATGATCGCACAAGTACTGCTACTGACATTAACATTGTACGAAAGAAACTGTTTGCAAAGAAGGGCAGACCTGTGGAATCAATTCCACCAACACATGATGCCCTTGTGCAGCACGTAAAGCGGGCAGTATACCAAGGCGCACTATGCTGGGGACAAGCATTGCATGCTAAGCCTGATCTACCAAGCCCCACTGAATGGGGTTGGCAAAAAACGTCTGCTGGCCAGTTCAAACCAATATGGACAACACTTCCAGAGGCTGCAAAGATCTGCAATGAACTTGTTAAGTGTGGGTGCAAAAAAGGATGTACTGGTCGTTGCCGGTGTAAGAAAGCTGCACTTCCCGGTACTTCTCTCTGCGCATGTGATGGAGAATGCAGAAAAGACTAGAAAACCACAAGATGGCACAGTTACAGTCTGCGATGTCATAGACACTTTTAATCACTGAAGAATGCCAACCTGTTAAGAGTATTTATATGCATTCCCAGTATGCATGATACTATGCAAAATTAATATTTTCATATGACTGCTTAATATTTTATGTTACCATTGGATTCCTAGACCCTAAAAATGTAGGTGTAGGCACTGCAACCATTTAGATAGCTGTTCTAATTATGGAGATATTCATCAAAACAGGTCTGTTATGGCGGCCATCTTGGATTTCAAGATGGCTGCCATATACTATTGAATATTTTATGTTGCCATTGGATTACTAGACCCTAAAAATGTAGGTATAGGCACTTCAAACATTTTGATATCTGTTCTAATTATGGAGATATTCATCAAAACAGGTCTTGTATGACGGCCATCCTGAATTTCAAGATGGCCGCCATATGGGGTGAAATTGGAGATGCCCCCTGGACTAAAAATCTTTCTTTTGGGGTATTCTAGCCATGTGCCAAGTTTCAAGCTTTTAAGGGAAAAGGCACAATTCATCAGTTAAGCAGCCCCACGAAAGTGGTGCTGTGAAACAGCCTCCTCCCCCAGGATCACCTTTGTTTCCCGGAGGTGCCCCATATCTCGCCTACGCACCATCAGGTAGTCAACGGTTGTCGTCGACCCACCTGACGTGTATGTAACAAGCTTATTTTCCTCTTTCTGGAACTGAGTATTACAAATCAACAAATCAGCTCCATCAGCAAACTCCAAAATCCTTTCACCTTCTCCATTTCTCACACCATATCCGTAACCCCCATGAACTCCCTCAAAACCATCCATACTCCTTCCCACATGTCCATTTAGGTCTCCTCCTACCACAACAACTTCCTCATCTTTCACGTTTTCCATCAGCTTCTCTATCGCACACCAGAACTTGTCCTTCTCTTCATCGCTCCGACCAACCTGCGGAGCATATCCCGAGATGACGTTCACCAAGAGCTTTCCAATCATCATTTTCACCATCATCAACCTATCACTCACTCTAGTCACACTCACCACACTGTCTACAAACTCCTCAGAAAACAGGACACCAACACCATTCACACCCTCCAGGCACCCTTGCCACACAAACTTGCATTTCTGTCCCTGCCTATCCTTCACCATTCTCACACCACTTCCCTTCCATCTCGTCTCTTGCACACAACATATGTCCACTCTTCTTCTGACCAATACTTCCACCACTTCTCCTGATCTCCCTGTCATTGTCCCTACATTCCATGTCCCAAACCTCAGAAACCGATCTCCACTTCGGGCTGTACCCTACCCATATGTAGTTGTAATTGTCATGGTTCTCTTTTTGAGGCAATGTTTTTATGGCCGGATGCCCTTCCTGACGCCAACCCTCTTAGTCATCTCTTACGACACACAGGGATACGGTGTACCTATTCTAATCCAGGGTACACACTGGGAAACGTTTAAAACATGGAAATTCTAGGGGGGTTGGGGGGGGGGGCATCACGGCTGCGGGGACCCCATCAGCACCACACCACGTCGGCCTGGTCAGCACCACACCACGTCGGCCCGGTCAGCACCACACCACGTCGGCCCGGTCAGCACCACACCACGTCGGCCCGGTCAGCACCACACCACGTCGGCCTGGTCAGCACCACACCATGTCAGCCCAGTCAGCACCACACCACGGCGGCCCGGTAAGCACCACACCACGGTGGCCCGGTCAGCACCACACCACGTCAGCCCGGTCAGCACCACACCTCGTCGGCCCGGTCAGCACCACAACACGTCAGCCCAGTCAGCACCACACCACGGCGGCCTGGTAAGCACCACACCACGTTGGCCCGGTCAGCACCACACCACGTTTGCCCGGTCAGCACCACACCACGTCGGCCCGGTCGGCCCAGAGCCTGGCGCGAAGTCAAAGGACATCAGCACGTCCAGTGCCAGTCAGAGTAGTCATCCAAAAACAGCTCCGGTTGGTGCGAACCACTCAGTCAATGGTGCGAACCAGGTCCCGACACGCCCTTGCTCGCTTGGCCCCGATGAAGGCCTCGCTGGGTGTTCTCCAAACAGGGGCAAAATCGCCCAAGCTGCGCTGGATTTCGGCAGCGGAAGCCTTGCTTGCTCGGCCCCGATGAAGGCCTCGCTGGGTGTTCTCCAAACAGGGGCAGAATCGCCCAAGCCGCGCTGGATTTTGGCAGCGGAAGCCTTGCTTGCTTGGCCCCGATGAAGGCCTCGCTGGGTGTTCTCCAAACAGGGGCAAAATCACCCAAGCTGCGCTGGATTTCGGCAGCGGAAGCCTTGCTCGCTCGGCCCCGATGAAGGCCTCGCTGGGTGTTCTCCAAACAGGGGCAGAATCGCCCAAGCCGCGCTGGATTTTGGCAGCGGAAGCCTTGCTTGCTTGGCCCCGATGAAGGCCTCGCTGGGTGTTCTCCAAACAGGGGCAGAATCGCCCAAGCCGCGCTGGATTTCGGCAGCAGAAGCCTTGCTCGCTCGGCCCCGATGAAGGCCTCGCTGGGTGTTCTCCAAACAGGGGCAGAATCGCCGAAGCCGCGCTGGATTTCGGCGGCGGAAAGCAGCCACGAAGCGAATGTTGTCCTATGTTGACTTTAAAATTACTTGGTGGTTGAATTTAGTGACTAGATATGCAAATCCTCTTCAAAGTTCAAGTTAATAGGATGAAAATTGAGGATTTTAAAATCCAGCCTATGTTGACCTTTTGGAATATGTTGACCTCAAAAATACTTGGTGTTTGAATTCAGTGACAAGATATGCAAGTCCTTTTCAAATTTCAAGTTAATTGGATGAAAATTGAGGATTTTAGAAACTAGTACACCTGCAGGAGAACAGGAAGGGTCATTCCTCTTTGGGGTGTGTGTGTGTGTGTGTATATATATATATATATATATATATATATATATATATATATATATATATATTACAGTCGAACTATGGGCGGGTCTCAAGAACATTTGGTGTGTGTTCATTTACCAAGTTTCTTGTGAAGAGATCGCCAAGTGGTTTAAGCATTTGAGCAAGGACTCCATTCAAAACCGTCAAGGAACGGCTGGCTTGGCCAGTGCTAGCTAGCTGCTTGGTAATGGAGCACTACGCGAGCTTCTCCCTTTAAGTTTCGTATCAAACAGCAGGAGCGAATTTCAAAAGTTCACTACGAAAAATGCCATGGTGGCGGCAGAAAGGGCCATGTTATTAAGCCAACATTTGGTGTGTGTTCATTTCCCAAGTTTATTGTGAAGAGATCGCCAAGTGGTTTAAGCATTTGAGCAAGGACTCCATTCAAAACCGTCAAGGAACGGCTGGCTTGGCAAGTGCTAGCTAGCTGCTTGGTAATGGAGCACTACCCGAGCTTCTGCCTTTAAGTTTCGTATCAAACAGCAGGAGCGAATTTCAAAAGTTCACTACGAAAAATGCCACGGTGGCGGCAGAAAGGGCCATGTTATTATGACAACATTTGTGGGTTATATAGAGTACAGTAGATCTTCGCTCAGTTCTGCAAGTGAACCTTCCTTCACGGATGTCGGGATTCCTCCAAATTTCTTCATTTAGTGTTACAAAGAGCATTAGCGACTGTTTGAGAAGCTAAGCATACGTGTTCGTGGTTTATAATATTTGTACTTCCTTTTTCTCCCATGGAAACGCCATTATAACTATAGGATATTTATACACGTTATCACTGCAGGAAAAACGCCTTGGGGAAGTGGGACATTATTAGTATTAATATTGTTTTGTAATAACATTAACAATATGCGATTATCATTAATTTTGTTATTAATAGCTTCTTTGGAAAAACGCCACGATAAAGTTAACTTATTACGGCTATACACCTCAACACTTAACCACATTGACGGCAATGGCGGGGAAAACCCACTCGGGGGAGAAAACCCCCTTGGGGAGGGGGGCAAATGAATGCGCTACAACCTTCATTATGTAACCCTTCGTCATCCTGTCAAGTTTGGTTGAGATTGGATAAGTAAGGACGGAATGTATTGGCGTCAAAAATTCATCAGACATTATATCCGCTCTGAACACTTGAAACTTCTTCTCGGAAACCGCTGATGGGATTGCGACCAAATTTGGCACAAATGATATTTGTTGTGTTGTGACTAAAGTTTGTACAAGGCATTAAAAAAATCGGGTTCTAAGGGGGTTTACCGGGGTCAAAGTGGATCCAGGTTTGACCCCCCCCAAAATAGGAATTTGCTTTCTCCTCTGAAACTACAAATACTATTTCGATGAAACTTGACCACAACCTTCATCTCCCGTGGTGTACCGAAGTTTGTTCATGGAAATAAGAAAATGAAAGTCTGAGGAGGTCTAAGGGGGGGTCAAAGTGGATCCAGGTTTGACCCCCCCAAAATAGATATTTGCTTTCTTTTCTGAAACTACATACGACCGACGAAAGCAAGCAACATACAATTTCGATGAAACTTGACCACAACCTTCACCACCCATGATGTACCAAAGTTTTTCATGGCATTAAAAATATTTGCCCCTTTACAGGTCTACAGGGGGGGGTGCCCCCCAAAATAGGTATTTGCTTTCTTTTCTGAAACTACACACACAATTTCTATGAAACTTGACCACAACCTTCACTACCCATGATGTACCAAAGTTTTTCATGGCATTAAAAATATTTGCCCCTTTTCATGTCTACAGGGGGGGAGGGGGTGCCCCCCACAATAGATATTTGCTTTCTTCTCAGAAACTACACATGCAATTTCGATGAAACTTCACCACAACCGTAATCACCCATGATGTACCAATGTTTGTTCAAGGCATTATAAAAATTGGGGTCTAGGTAGGTATAAGGGGTTGGGGGAGGGAGGGTTGTCCCCCAAAATAGGTTTTTTTTTTCTTTGTTTGTTTAAAGTCTTATAATTATGTTAATATGATTCTACATGCTGCCCTGTCTTCTAGCAACCATTGAAATTGGTTTAAAATACCTTTAGTCGGTGCAGTATACTGTTTATTCTACCAGGTGAGCACCAGGGGTATTGCCCCTATGTTTATATGAAAGCTTTATGCAAGAAATGAATTTTTCCCAAATCCTGCTCTGGCAAGAAGTGCAAATAAGAAGGAATGATCCACACTGTTAAAAATCTTTGTCCTGATCAAGGAGTAATAATCCAAAACCATGAGACGTGGTTTGATCAATGGTAATTATGTCTCTAATCAAAAAGATACTCTCATAAATGGATTGTTTAGGTATGTAATATGTTTGGTCATTTGCAATTGAGAGATGACCTTTTTAAGATGCATTGCAGCACTTTTGACACAATCTTATAGTCAGTGTTTAGTAATCAGTTTGTAATCTGCTGCAAATCCCCTTTCTTGGGAAGGAGACATAAGTCAGCTCTCCTGCAGCTCAGTGGCAATTCCCCCTGATCTAAGCTCTCAAGAAAGGTCTCAATTAGAGCAGGACCCAGAATATTCCAAAATGCTTTGTAAAATTCAGCAGGGAGTCCGTCAAGTCTGGGGGCTTTGTCGTCTTTGAGTTGTTTTAATGCCACAGGGAACTCCTCAAGAGAAATGTCACATTCAACTTGCTGTTTCTGCTCTTTGGAAAGAGATGGGAGAAGTTAAATCATCCCTTTTTCCATCGTACTATCCACAGTTCTTGGCGTAACCAAGTTTGAGTAGAAATCTTGCAGTGAGTGTTTAATGTCACTCTGACATGTCAGAACATCATCAGAAGAGCATAGACTCTGAATCTGCCGAGAGGTCTTGGTGGCCTTCTGCATTTTGAATAAATCCTTGTTTGGAGTCTCGAGTTGTATTCTGCTCATCCAAAGGGGAACCATTGCTACAGCCACATGCTTTTTGACCAGTTCAGCCAGTAGGATCTTTTTTTTTTTAATTAACCACTGATATTGGTCACTTCCATAAGATGTTCCAGTTTCTTATGCTTTTAGAGCACTTGTATTGTGTTCTCTCTATCCTCTTACTTGTGTCTAATTTCCTAGTTGAATGGGGCATGCTTGTACTGTGTTTTAATGTTCAGGCAAAATGCAGAAGGGGGCATTTTACTTGCTAGGAGTTAGGACTGTTCTTAGTGACACTGCATCTTTGTGAATACTTGCTTATAAATACGTTAAACCATTATAAACTCTCCAAACCTGCTCTATCGTCTGTTTCCTCCATTGGTTAGACATAGTATTCTATAGATAGATGGTAGGTTGTACCCCCACTGGTTCACTACGCTACGCTGGTTCACCGGCATCCCAATTACAATTCCACTCATCCGTACCTAATTGATAGATCAGAGTGGGGCATCGAGAACACCATTACCCATCTGAGATGACTAAATCACTGGGAAGGTAATGCGAGATTTGGGCACTGGGACCATACCAGCACGTCACTCGGGTGGTGTCCATGGTTGCTTCGCAACTCGTCATGCCACAGTGTTATCTGCGGCAGCTTCAGGGTCAAAGGTCAGGAAGCAGGTCCGGGAGAGTCCACTCGTGACCCGCCCAGCAAACGCATATCAATATAGAGAGAGCGTTAGTGGGATTTCTCAGGATTGAAAGACATATTCTAGGAGTTTGACCAGTTTGATTTTTGTCAAGGTCTGAGGAGAGGGAAAACACTGCAGTCTGTCTATCTTAAAGATGACGCATGTCACGGCAGAGGGTAGAGTCATCAGCAAAGAGATAAAGAGGATTTCCGAGATAGTCAGAGAGATTGTTGATGAAGATTAGCAATAGGAATGGGACTAGAACACTGCTATGGGGTGCACCAGCCTTGACAGGGAGAGGAGATTAAAGGATCCTGTTAAGAGCCACACATTGGCTCCGAGAGTTGAGGAAGACAGTAACCCAAGAGTGGAGTTGGTCTTGGATGCCATAGGCAGAGGGTTTAGAGAGCAAGGCAGGACACCAGATTTTATCGAAAACATGAGATATATCTCGACATATAGCCACGATTTCATGTCTGACATTGAGGGTCTCCGTCCATTGTTGGTCCAAGGTAGAGTGACATAGTCTGAATCCAAATTTATGATCTGAGATTAAGTCATTGAAGAAAAGGAAGGATTTTATATCAACTGTGATGATGATTCCATAACCTTGCTGATGATTGGAAGTAAGCTAATTAGTCTGTAGTCAAGGGGATCGGTGTTTGCTTATTGTTATGTAATGCAATGATGTTGTCTGACTTCCAAAGAAATGGAGTATGACCGAGGGCAAATGATAGGGTGAAAAGGACAGCGAGAGGAGATGCAAGAACAGCAGAGCAGGCTTTTAAAACATGTGAGCTAATGTCATCTGGTCCATTTGCAGAGTCAGATTCGAGGGTTGACAGGAACTTCTCCACCTTCTCAGGTGCACAAGATACACAGTACAGGAGCAGTTGGGTATGAGTGGGTACAGTGGGTACAGAGAACAAGGGGTTGGGTACACAAGATTAGGAAGCAAACACAGAATTGAGATGTTCAGCCTTCTCACAAGCTGAGTCGGCTGTGGTGCCATTTGAAGTGAAGGAAGGGGTGGAGATGAGCATACACCAGAGACAATGTGAACAACATCATTGCACACTTTTGCTTAGCCCAACTGTTTCACTATTCTGCACATGCTTGCTTCACCAATGTCCGGTTGGAGCGACAGTTCTAACAGTTATGCACCACGTCTGCCAACTGCCAAAATGATGTTGTTCCCCTTTTCAACATTGACATCCATCCGTGCTGATTGTGGCCTGTCAATGTGAGGGCAGTTGCGCATATCGGCATGTTGAACTCCTGCGGACGTTATCCGCTTGGCCAATCGTCCAACTGCGCTGTGGTCGACAGCAACATCCCCATACAGGCATACACCTTCTGTAGTCACTTATGGATGTTTCCAATAGTCTCCTTCTCACACACCAAAAAATCAATAACAGCATGTTGCTTCAAATGGAAATCCATGGGGCAACCATGTTTGACGACTGCTACAGCAACGGCACATGTAGGAAGACAATGTAATTATCAATTTACAAGGAAGAGTACCTGTCGCAATGGCGGGAAAAGCTAGCAAAAGCATCCATTCCTCTCTCTTCTTCCCCTTCTCCCCCTCCCCCCCCCCCACTCACTCCCACCCCTACCCCTACTCCCCTTCTCCCCTCCCTCCACAACTCACCTTTCGCTCCCCTGTCTCCCCACTCCTCTCCCTCCCCCACTCCCCTGTCTCTCCCCCAATCCCTTCTCCCTCCCCTCTCCGCTGCTGCCCCTGTCCCCCACACTCCTCTGTCTCCACACTCCCCTCTCCCTCTCCTCACATCCTGCTCCCTCCCCCACTCCGTTGTCTCTCCCCTACTTCCCTCTCCCCTACTTCCCTCTCCTTCCCCTCATAATCTCTCTCCCTTCCCCACTCCTTTCTCCCCTCTCCCTCCCCTCACATCCTGCTCCTTTCCCCACTCCACTGTCTCTCCCCCACTTCCCTCTCCTTCCCCTCACATCTCATTCCCTCCCCCACTTCGTTTTTGTATTTTGCTTTAATTATTCAGATGTAATTTTTATTTGATATCTGATCTACCATACTCATTACTGAGCGCCTGTGCTGCCAAATCAGCTTCCTGAGCAATTGTTATACTTGGTGGTTTTCCATTGCCTTCCCAGCAGTAGTTCGGACAGGAATTTGTAATTTGTCCAGGATGCCCGTGATAGCTCGCCTACTATTCATGAAGGACACCGTGGGGATCTTTAACATCCATCAACTAATGTCGGAAGACCGGATGCCAGTTTAACGTCCATTGGAGGGAACGGCCACATTGATGATTCACCAGTCTGTGAAACACTAGGCTGATAGTTTATAGCTGGGTCGGGATTCAAACCCACGCTAGACATGTTAGAGGAGATTGTGAGTACCTCGGAGGTCTTCCTGTGTGTCGAGGTCGTGCCTAAACGCACTGTTAACGGGAACGGCACTCAGTAGAGAACATACCTCCACCTGGTCGGCCATATCACTCAATGGTGAAGAATCACTTAAGAAATTCTAGTAGCCGAATCCGGATCTTCACCAAAATCGAATCATTTCGTCCTTGTCACATACGCCACATCTCTGCCAAATTTCGTCCGAATCCGTCCACAACTTCCTGAGATATCTTGTTCACAAACAAACGGACAAACCGTTTGACAGACAGACAGCGGTGAAAACATAACCTCCATCCACCTATGGTGGCAGAGGTAATCATCAAACTGTGATTCCATGTTGTACCGATATGTATTCCTATATGTTAAAAATGTATAATAAAAGTAGAATCAAAATCCAAAACTATAAAGCATCTGGAAACTCAAAGCCCCTCCGCGTCTGTTTGAAGTCAGACATCTTCTTCTTCCGTATGGTCAAAATAAAGAAAATAGTTTTTAAAAAAAATACAAAACGAAAATTGATAATTTTATGCAGCCATGACCTTTGAGTTTTAGACCTAAAAAAACATCATCGCCTTCTAGCTTTTGATTGGTGAACCAATTATGTGACCAATATGCAAATTCTTAAAATTTCAGGTCACTCGGATGAAAATTGACGATTTCATTTGACGCTAACCTTTGACCTTTTGACAAAATTCTTCATTTACCTTCTCCGTATTATCATAAAGATTTGGTGAAAATTTGATGCAATTAGCTCAAATGGTATAAAAAAGGTTACGGCCTGGTCGGTCACACACACACACACACACACACACACACACACACACACACACACACACACACACACACACACACACACACACACACACACACACAAGTCATTACAAAACCCCGTCTCCTGCTATGCAGTGGACGGGCTAATAATCGCAACCGATGTCACTGGATGGTGTAAAATAAAATCAGACATATTGTAGCGACCCATGGGTCCCCCAAGTGAGACCAGCAACAGAATCTCCTTGCTCCAGCCGGTGACGTAACTGGCGGGCAAACCACGGCGCCGGGGTGGCCGGTCACGTGACCACCAAAGCGTGCCGCGCGTGCGGTTATAATCCTTTGCATCTGTCGGTCACGTGACCACCAAAGCGCGCCTCGCCTGAGAGGCGGGGCTTTCGGTTTCGGTTGTGCTTTCTGGTTGTGATATATATGCAGCCCGATAAACGGGCTTTTCAGAGTTCCCGAGTTGGTTTTTACAATAAACATCTTCTCGGACGAGTTTGTGTCTTGCCCGTCACTTCGTCCGTCTCAAGCAAGAGCCCTGCTCTTCATACACACACACACACACACACACACACACACACACACACACACACACACACACACACACACACACACACACACACACACACACGTCATTACAAAACCCCGTCTCCTGCTATGCAGTGGACGGGCTAAAGATTAAAGATCACAACCGATGTCACTGGATGGTGTAAAATAAAATGAGACATATAATAATTACCTTTAAAAGAGTGCAAAAATTTATTTTGGAGCCATTTTATCTCACGCAAGCCTGTGCCTGTTATTTAACTTTAAAAATGGCTTTTCCTAATGTTACATATTTATGGGAATGTATGTGAATTACTATTCAGGTCTTTGCTTATCAATGTGTAGTCGATTAAGGGTTGTTGTGGTTGGAGGGTCAGGAGCCCTTCTGGAAAAAGAGACCGGAAACGGAAGGAGAAAGACACGAGGTCGAGAGAAGCGACGAGGATTCTTTTTCTTCCTCGCCCCGCTCCGACGAGAGGTGGGATCGATATTGAGCCGTGTGGAAAAGCGGCGTTCCTGAGCCCGTCTGGCGAGAGGAGTTACCGGGACGGATACCTGCCCGGTGGACACGTCAAGCTGCCGTGGGGCCGTGCACCGACCCAGCGTCTGGCACCGTTCGCGGCACCGTCTACCAAGACGCGTACGGGTCGCACGTTGGGGCCTAACACGCGTTGCAAGCGGCGTGTGGCTTTTGCCTGCTGTACAGTACCCGCTTCGCGTGGCCAAGAGGGGGCTGCAACCTTGGTTCCCGGTACGATACATGCCCGGTGGAAAAACGTCCACCCGGGGTTCGTTCAACCGCCCGAGTGCGGCGAAGCCGACCATCATCTTGGTCAGGAGGGGCCCAGAGACATTGTGAGGGACAGAGACCAAAGGGGGTCGTGAGTACAAAAGGGGACACACGTATGTAAGATGGCCATCTTAATCATCTAGGGGATTGATTGTTGAGTGTGAATTGTGGATGGGGGATTGCTCGGGGAATATATCCTTGATTGTATCATTGAAATTGTATGGTATCATTACCATTGAAATATATCATTGAAAATCAGTTTTCTCTTGGGTGGAATTCCTAGGGATTGCGTTGCGAAAGCGCATATATAATACCACTGTCTGGCGAAGTTCCTCTCACGGTCCGGGGGTCACCGAGACCAGGTAGTCACCGAGGGGACCACGTAACAGAATTGGGGGCTCGTCCGGCATACAATTTGCGGATTCGCAATTGGGTCTACGTCCGGGATCTAAAATTGTATAAAATAATAAAATAATATTTTTATTAATTAAAATTTATTAATTAAGTATTAATTGGTAAATTTTTGGGGAAATTGGGGGTAAAGTATTGGGTGAAGGTTAACAGGTGTTAACGATAGGCACCATGGCGTTTGTGGCACAGAACTTTGCGGTAACCCCGAGTGAGGCACAGTTCCGAGCGTTACTAAAGTCGGACCTCTTGAAATTGGCCAAACATTTTAACTTGGAGGTCCGAACTAATTTGAGGCAGGCAGAGTTGCAGGCCACGGTGATACAATCTATGGTGGGATTAGGAACATGGGACGAGTTAGCCTGGGAGTGGCTACCCGAAGAACCAGAAGACGTTGAGCTCCGGAAACTGGAGTTGCAATTACGGAGCCAGGAACGGATGAAAGAAGAAGAAAGGAAAGCAGAAAAGGAAAGAGCAGAAGAAGAAAGGAAAGCAGAAAAGGAAAGAGCAGAAGAAGAAAGGAAAGCAGAAAAGGAAAGAGCAGAAGAAGAAAGGAAAGCAGAAGAGAGGAGAGAAGAGAAACAAGCAGAGGAAAGGAGAGTGGAACGAGAACTTCAGGAAAGGTTAAAAGGAAGAAAAGCAGAGGAGAGGAGAGCTGCAAGGGAATTCGAAGCAGAGGAGAGAAAAGCAGAAAGGGAATTAAAGGAATGTGACATGGAGCTTCGGCAGGAAATTAAATTCAAGGAGCTGGAGTTAATGAGAGAACGGGGAGAGGCACCACCCTTGCTGACGGGGTCGACACCTAACCAGAAAACCTGGGATGTGGGCAGACATGTGAGGCTGGTTCCACCGTTCAGTGAAAAGGAAGTCGCGAAATTTTTTCCACACTTTGAGAAAGTGGCTCGACAATTAAACTGGCCGGAGGAGGCCTGGACCAGGACCATACTCGTGCAAAGTGTGCTGGTGGGAAAAGCTCAAGAGATTTATTCGGCGCTACCAATGGACCAATGTGCAGATTATGAGGTACTGAAGAAGCACATCCTCAAAGCCTATGAGTTGGTTCCGGAAGCTTACAGGCAAAAATTCAGGAATGCCAGGAAGAGGGAGAGTGAGACCCATGTGGAGTTTGCCAGAGTGAAAGAAAACATGTTTGATCGGTGGTGTGAGTCAAAAGGAGTCGGGAAAGACTTCGAAACATTGCGTGACTTGATCCTGGTGGAGGAATTTCAGCAGTGTGTCCACGAGGACATCAAAGTGTACCTGCAGGAAAAGAAAGTACCAAAGTTGTGGGACGCAGCCACCATGGCAGATGATTATGCCTTAACCCACCGAATAGGGGTCCACAAACCTAACTCCTCGCCTAGACTTCAGCAGGGGAGTTATGGAACACCCGGTGCGGAGGACGACCTTACATGGCGGCGGCCTCGAGATGATTATGGGGACAACTATGATACCCCAACTGTTAGAAATCAGAGGGCTACGGTCCCAAGACAAACTTATTTTCCGGGGGGCCCGAGGCAGACCACGAGTTTTTCCTCCGGGCCTACTTGCGCTTTTTGCAAGAAACCTGGACATGTGATGTCCCAATGTTATGCCCTGAAAAAGGAAAATCAGGAGCGGAGTTCGACTAGTACGACTCCAAATGCAATGGCCATTGTGAGAAATCGCCATCAAAAGGGTTACCAACCATTTATTTCAGAGGGGTTTGTGTCACTGGATGGAGCCTCGACTAACCGGAGACCGGTTAGGATATTGAGGGACACAGGAGCACATCAATCTTTTATGCTTGAAGGCATTTTGCCATGGCCCGAGGAGACGGCAACGGGGGATAGTGTTCGTTTACAGGGGATCGGGGGCGGTGTTAGTGCTCCACTTCATGTCATCCATTTGGAGTCCGATTTGGTGTCAGGACCGGTCACCGTCGGTTTACAAGCCACGCTTCCTGTAGAGGGTGTATCTGTGGTTATCGGGAATGATTTGGCCGGGGGTCAAGTTTATGGTAACCTGAGGGTTGGTAAAGAGCCCAGCAGGGAAAATAAAACCACACCAGCTCGGGATGGCGACAAAAGTACCAAGTTATTTGTAGGGGGACTGAACTTCAAAACAGAGGAAGAAGTTCTGACCTCTGTCTTCAACAGATATGGGCCGCTGGTGGAAGTGCAGTTGATAAGAGACAGGGAAACGCAACAGTCAAGAGGGTTCGGCTTTGTCACGTTTGCAAGCACAAAAGACGCCAGAGAGGCAGAGAAGAATTGGAATGGCAAGGATTTGGAGGGTCGGACCATAACAGTAGGGAAGGCATTTCGTAGGCGTCGAGAGGTCTACAGGAGAGTACAACTGGGCGGTAGTTTTGGTGGGGGCCGCAATCAATATTATTATGGAGGCTCCCTGAGTTACGGCAGCTCCCGAAGGAAGGATTGTCAAAGTAGTGGCCGAGAAGGAGACCGCTATTCAGGGGACTACAGTGACAAGCGGTCCCACCATAATTATTAGGGAAGTTCTGAAAAGCTGAAGCACTGAATGCGGCGGAGCCGCCGAGCCAAGATTCCTACACGGATTAACCGTGAACGCCACGTTCCTAAAGGCGTCCATGTAGTGAACTTTCATGCACGGACTAACCGTGAACTCCACGTTCCTCAAGGCGTCCATGTAGAGAACTTTGCTGCACGGACTAACCGTGAACTCCATGTTCCTAAAGGCATCCATGTAGTGAATACTCGGCTTGGCCTCCCGAAAAAAGTGCTATCGAGTTGCTTAACTTTGGATCTTTGATCAACCCCTTAACCTTCATTCACAAGAAACTGACAGTCAAAGTCAGAGGGTCATGAGATGGAGTTTGGCTTGGCAGGAGTCCAACGGGAAATTGACCATGTAAAGGGCAGGGACAATGTCGTTGCTGGTGCTTTGTCCAGAGTGAATTACCTTTGAAAATCTCTGGGGGTTTTGTGAAATTTTGTTGCTTTATTTTTGAGTTGTGATAATTGTTGCCCAGGGGAACTGATGATTTGGGGGTTGAGTTATCTGGTTTGTTTATCCAAGTTGGCCGGCAAAGAAAGTTTTCGCTGGGTTCAAACTTTCTTTCTTGATGGGGGGGAGTGTTACATATTTATGGGAATGTATGTGAATTACTATTCAGGTCTTTGCTTATCAATGTGTAGTCGATTAAGGGTTGTTGTGGTTGGAGGGTCAGGAGCCCTTCTGGAAAAAGAGACCGGAAACGGAAGGAGAAAGACACGAGGTCGAGAGAAGCGACGAGGATTCTTTTTCTTCCTCGCCCCGCTCTGACGAGAGGTGGGATCGATATTGAGCCGTGTGGAAAAGCGGCGTTCCCGAGCCCGTCTGGTGAGAGGAGTTACCGGGACGGATACCTGCCCGGTGGACACGTCAAGCTGCCGTGGGGCCGTGCACCGACCCAGCGTCTGGCACCGTTCGCGGCACCGTCTACCAAGACACGTACGGGTCGCACGTTGGGGCCTAACACGCGTTGCAAGCGGCGTGTGGCTTTTGCCTGCTGTACAGTACCCGCTTCGCGTGGCCAAGAGGGGGCTGCAACCTTGGTTCCCGGTACGATACATGCCCGGTGGAAAAACGTCCACCCGGGGTTCGTTCAACCGCCCGAGTGCGGCGAAGCCGACCATCATCTTGGTCAGGAGGGGCCCAGAGACATTGTGAGGGACAGAGACCAAAGGGGGTCGTGAGTACAAAAGGGGACACACGTATGTAAGATGGCCATCTTAATCATCTAGGGGATTGATTGTTGAGTGTGAATTGTGGATGGGGGATTGCTCGGGGAATATATCCTTGATTGTATCATTGAAATTGTATGGTATCATTACCATTGAAATATATCATTGAAAATCAGTTTTCTCTTGGGTGGAATTCCTAGGGATTACGTTGCGAAAGCGCATATATAATACCACTGTCTGGCGAAGTTTCTCTCACGGTCCGGGGGTCACCGAGACCAGGTAGTCACCGAGGGGACCACGTAACACTAATCTTTTCTGATTTCACTCCAGTGAAATCAACATAATTCAACATAATTCAATTTTCCACGTAATTACAGACTTGGCATTTAATATGGAATATTTTATTTGTGGGGGTGAACTTACTTTTCAAGATGTCTTAGAACCAAATGTTCATTGGAATTATGTTGAAATTATTCTAGATTTTGTTAATGTGACCTTTAAAAGAAACAAAAACCACATTTGACATTTCGAAACAAATAAATTGATCCTTGAAAGTGATGTAAACTGATATCTAACTCAATTCATGGACAGTACTGTGTTGAACTTCTGTACGTTTTCCAGGAGTATCTCTTTATTTTGCACATTAGCCAAAAAATGTTTTTAACAAAAACAAAAGTTAAATTACGACTGGGATTACGGACAGTAAAATTACAGTTCAGTACTTCGTGTAACCCCCCCGAGCATTCAGGAGAGCACGTACACGTTGAGGCATGCTGTTCACGAGATTTGCCAAGGTTTGGACAGGAATTGCTTGCCATGCAGTTACAATAGCCTGCTGCAATTCACGCACAGAAACAGGCTGCTGGTCCAAGTTGTCGATTTGACGCGTTAATTCTGCCCACAAGTTCTCGATCGGATTCATATCCGGGGACATGGCAGGCCACTCCATATGCTCTACACCACGGTCAGCAAGAAAGTGTTGGATCATGCGAGCACGATGAGGCCGTGCATTGTCATCTTGGAAGACAAAGTTTCCTCGAAAGGCTGCACGAACAAATGGAAGCAATGTTTCTTCCAGAATGGCCCTGTGCTTGAACTGGTTCAGGTTTCCATTCAGAACAACCACGTCAGTTTTGCCCCCTGCATGAAAAGCAGCCCAAATGGTCACCCCACCACCTCCAGCTTGGACTTTTGGCACTATACAATCTTTGTTGTAGGCTTCATGCACTTGTCTGCGCATTCGGGCGTGGCCATATTGACGATAGACCAGAAATCTAGACTCGTCACTGAAGATCACGTGATTCCAGTGTCCTGGCTGCAATTGACGGTGCTCTCTGGCCCACTGCAATCGGCACTGGCGGTGTTGTCTGGTCAGGCGTGGCTTTCTCAGGGGACGCCTGGCACGATAGCCTGCTTGAACCAGTCGTTGGTTGACTAGCCTTCTGGATACAGGCACATTTGTCAGTTGCTGCCACTCAGCCCTAAGCCGATTAGCTGACTTGGTATAGCCATTGCGGACTAACCGGTGCAGCTGGCGATCATCCCTCCTTGTGGTTCTGCGGGGACGTCCTGGCCTCGGTATTGGAGTAGGGACACCCCTCTGAGCATTTCGTTTCAGGATCTTTGACACCTGACCTTGAGTGATGCCATACTGCCGAGCAATAGCACGCTGTTTCATGCCGGAATTTCGTAAAGCCACCACTCCATGACAAACAGCATTGTCGAGTTGACGGACCATCTCCAGGGGAAGCGGCAATAACTTTTGTAGACGTGCAGCAGTTGTTTTCCACTAATACAGACCGCAACAACCCTTATATACCCGATTGTGAAGCCAATCGTCAAATGTACCTGTCCGTACATTTTGTCACGCCACCTGTGATATAATCCTGTTGTTGACTTCTTGCTGCGACAGACAATCAGTGACATGGTTCTTTTAACAAAGAAATCACCGAAGCGTAAAAGAAACTCACCAGATTGATATACCGAGTTCAGAAAGTAAACCCAAGTCAAGAAAAAAAAATACAATCCATATTAAATGCCAAGTCTGTATATATATATATATATATATATATATATAAATATATATATATATAGGGATATATATATATATAAACATATACATGCACATATTCATATACATACACTGCCTACATTTGTTAATGACATGTAAAGATGAAAGGATGTTTTATGAAAAAAATGAAGTGAATGAGTTACGGTGAATACGTTGAGGCGGATTGAATGAGTTGAACATTCGCTAGTCATCAAATTTTATGCCATGAGGGAAGTTTTTCCGAAGTTTGTGTATTCAAAAAGACTCACGTCTCAGAATTGTGGTGTGTGACCGATTTGCAAATGATTCAATGGCAGAGATTTGAATATGGTCGAATGAGTGATCTGGTTGATTAAAATGTACAGTGTAAGGCAGAGATTTGAATATTGTTTTTTGAGTGATCTGGTTGATTAAAATGTACAGTGTAAGGCAGAAATTTGAATATTGTTTATTGAGTGATCTGGTTGATTAAAATGTACAGTGTAAGGCAGAGATTTGAATATTGTCTATTGAGTGATCTGGTTGATTAAAATGTAGTGTAAGGCAGAGATTTGAATATTGTTTATTGAGTGATCTGGTTGATTAAAATGTAGTGTAAGGCAGAGATTTGAATATTGTCTATTGAGTGATCTGGTTGATTAAAATGTAGTGTAAGGCAGAGATTTGAATATTGTTTATTGAGTGATCTGGTTGATTAAAATGTAGTGTAAGGCAGAGATTTGAATATTGTCTATTGAGTGATCTGGTTGATTAAAATGTACAGTGTAAGGCAGAGATTTGAATATTGTTTATTGAGTGATCTGGTTGATTAAAATGTACAGTGTAAGGCAGACATTTGAATATTGTTTATTGAGTGATCTGGTTGATTAAAATGTAGTGTAAGGCAGAGATTTGAATATTGTTTATTGAGTGATCTGGTTGATTAAAATGTACAGTGTAAGGCAGAGATTTGAATATTGTCTATTGAGTGATCTGGTTGATTAAAATGTAGTGTAAGGCAGAGATTTGAATATTGTTTATTGAGTGATCTGGTTGATTAAAATGTAGTGTAAGGCAGAGATTTGAATATTGTCTATTGAGTGATCTGGTTGATTAAAATGTAGTGTAAGGCAGAGATTTGAATATTGTTTATTGAGTGATCTGGTTGATTAAAATGTAGTGTAAGGCAGAGATTTGAATATTGTCTATTGAGTGATCTGGTTGATTAAAATGTACAGTGTAAGGCAGAGATTTGAATATTGTTTATTGAGTGATCTGGTTGATTAAAATGTACAGTGTAAGGCAGACATTTGAATATTGTTTATTGAGTGATCTGGTTGATTAAAATGTAGTGTAAGGCAGAGATTTGAATATTGTCTATTGAGTGATCTGGTTGATTAAAATGTAGTGTAAGGCAGACATTTGAATATTGTTTATTGAGTGATCTGGTTGATTAAAATGTAGTGTAAGGCAGAGATTTGAATATTGTCTATTGAGTGATCTGGTTGATTAAAATGTACAGTGTAAGGCAGAGATTTGAATATTGTTTATTGAGTGATCTGGTTGATTAAAATGTACAGTGTAAGGCAGACATTTGAATATTGTTTATTGAGTGATCTGGTTGATTAAAATGTAGTGTAAGGCAGAGATTTGAATATTGTTTATTGAGTGATCTGGTCGATTAAAATGTACAGTGTAAGGCAGAGATTTGCCCTGATTCGTGTGAAAGTTACCGATCTCTGACCGTGTAATATTAAAGCGCGTGTCGAGTGTGTTCTCAGTTTTTGCATCATATTGTTTGGTGCACTTTTGAGAAGTGATTCGGTATATGACTCGTGTAGATTTACAGCACATATAGGAGGACAAGATTCACTGCTTGCATATTCACAAGAACTGCTCACCCGATGCACAAGTGGAAACTAATTGAAAGTCCATAAAGTTTTTATGGTCATCAAGAACAGATGGTCCTGCACATCGTGAAAGACTGCGCAGGGAGGAGATTGGTGGAGCCCTTTGCAGAAATACAGGAAGCCATTGACTCTGCAATCAAATGGCTCTCATCACTCGACCTACAGTAATATCAACAATTCCACATGATTGTACAAACGAAGAAGAAGACATGTTATTGTCGTTCTTTTTTTTTTGGACTCCAGAAAGTATACTTGAAATTCTCCATTGATCATTCACACTCCTCTTTTGCATAACAAGTGTTTCAATAAACTGGATTGCGTCACTTTTGGGATGTTCCTTCATCACCATAAACAGCATCATCATCATCATGTTGGGATGTCCCTTCATCACCAAGATTCACCATGATCATCATCATCACCATCATCATCATCATCATCATCATCATGTTGGGATGTCCCTTGGACCTTGGAGGTTCCGTATTACGCTTTGGTCTTAAAAAGTCGTGTGTTGGTATTGGTAGGTGTGACGGTCATGTCTGTCGCGATATACCGTTCCCCCTGTTAATAACACGCACAGGCCCACCGGCCACGATGGTGGCCCTACCAAATATGGTCATTATATGGGCGTGTTCTAGCCACTATTTGTATGCAAATGACTTGAAACCTACGTCAACCCAAAGAACGAATCATTTACAATGTATAATACTTGGGGTAACTTATGAAGGCTTGCTTCTAATTCGTAATTGGTGGAGAAAAGCCGATGACAAAAAAGCATTTCTGGGATACCAATGAGGAAATCCAGCGCTTTATGGGTTGATATTCCATCATATAACGCAAACCTCTCGTTACCAGCTATCTGACAGCAACGCTCCGCAAAAAGGCTGCACCTTGAATAATAATGATATGATCTTCAAGGAAAGGTAATTTGAGGTGTAAATATTCATTCCAAGTCTGAATTCAGCAAGGCTGGTTTCCCCTTATTGAAATACATCGCAAATCGGTCATTAAGCTGGTTTATAATGACGCCAATACCAGGCCTTTAATACGTGCACGATCACAAAATATTCAATACTGCAAAAAAAAGGCAGATTTATATTCAATCCGAAATGTACTCTATTCGAGGTTGTGTGAACGAATTATTTGTACGCGTGTTATCCTCGAAGTAAATAGGCTTAAGATATGTCTTTCAGAAGCACGAAAAGATCAACATTCCCTCATTTAATCCATTCGCTTCGCACAAATACAGCAGGGCCTCCTTCTCCTTCCCTTTCGTTCCAATTCCTCCTTTACACCATGAACGGGAAATGCCATCATAATCATTTTCATTGGAATGATGCAACTCGAAATGAGACGTTCCAAAAATTGGATGCGTTTTACCTCACAAAATTCGCATGTCAACCTGATTTTTGGCAGCATAAATGAATGGAGAATATTAAAATAGCGATTACTACGTCTAGGTTTCATTATTTGTGCGATAATTTGTTATTATATTGTAGATTAGCCCTCGTCGAATAGTCCACTCAGCTCCCGCACCCCTCCTGCAGCGGTCGCACTTGGTTGGTGCCATTGCTCAAAACGACGTGATTCGCAGAGCACGTGGCTTCTCTTCGCCATCTTTGGTGATCGGTGGTAGTAGCTGGTGCGCGGTTTGGATCCGGCTTTCTGGCCTCGCGATTCCCCTCCCGTCGCCGGCGTTCCGAATCGGCGCGATTGTTGCAGCGAACGGTGATTTAATGGGGGGTCGAGTCCGGCTCAGCGTTGCCCGTTGGCGCGTGGTGTATTCCTTTCTTCGCCAGCCTGTTAGTACCGTAGTGGAAGAAAAAAAAAAAAAAGATGTCGGATTGGCAACGGTGTCCCATCTCCTGTTCCTCTGTATACGTCTCGGTCGAATTTTTTTTAAATGTCTATTCACCTCGTTTTGTTGCCATCTTTTTTATTTGGTTTTAAATGTGCCGTATGTTAGTCAGCACTTTGTAACTAGCGCCTGGGTTTGGGTGTAATTGTCGTTGAAGGCCCCGTCGTGAAGAAACCAGTAAAATGGTGCGCGGCTCCTGCACGTGTCAGGGCGTTGGGCTCCATTTTTGTTCGAGGGGCTCGCGGGTCGGTTCTCGCGTCGATGCCGCGACATTTAAATGTTTCTGCCCTCATTTCGTCTAGTGTGGAGGTAACCGAAAGGTGAGGATACTTCAGGATGAACAGTGAATGCTACTCCTGCGGTCAACTCGGCCACTGGGCCCGCGATTGCCAGCAAGGCACTCGTGGACGCAAAAGTGCAAGAGGTACGTACACGATCGCCATGGTGTTTCGTCCGTTCCCCGTTTTATTCTATCCTGATCCTGTGCTCGGTCCGATGATGCTTTCCGAAGCGTTTTTTCGGTTCCCTTGTGGAAATGTTTTTTCGCTGCGTTCGTCCATGTCGCGCAGCCTTGCGGCCATTTTGGTGAAGCACGGTTTCCATCTCCCGCGTTTTCTTGAAATGTCGTACACCTCGTTTCTTTGGCTGTTTCGTTTAAAAAAAAAAATATTGAATTTCAGAATTTGTTTATTAAAAAAGCTTTACTATGTATTTGACGTCATCGCTCTTGAGGGTCGAAGGCCTTTTGTTTGCTGTTGTGCGATGGTTTCCCATTTAGCAGAGGGGCTATAGCTTGCTCTGGATTATATTCATATTGGTAGCTGTTATAGTCGGATGTTGTATTATATTATTGGTAGCTCCTTTTAATCGAAGCTAATACAACAGCCGACCAGATGCCATTAAGGGTGTCTGGGCGGCAACCATCTCGAACGTGTAAAGTGACGTCATCGCTTAGGATTGGTTGCTGTGCTCATTACTTTGTGTAGTAGCTTATCGAATAAATAAATATAAAGTGCAGTTGCTCTTGTATTTGTGAACTTTGAACTGTTAACAG
>NC_136264.1:78831385-78878885 GCF_964187855.1 Myxine glutinosa | reverse complement strand
GCCTCGCCGCCGCGTAATTCAAAACGCCTCGCCGCCGCGTAATTCAAAACGCCTCGCCGCCGCGTAATTCAAAACGCCTCGCCGCCGCGTAATTCAAAACGCCTCGCCGCCGCGTAATTCAAAACGCCTCGCCGCCGCGTAATTCAAAACGCCTCGCCGCCGCGTAATTCAAAACGCCTCGCCGCCGCGTAATTCAAAACGCCTCGCCGCCGCGTAATTCAAAACGCCTCGCCGCCGCGTAATTCAAAACGCCTCGCCGCCGCGTAATTCAAAACGCCTCGCCGCCGCGTAATTCAAAACGCCTCGCCGCCGCGTAATTCAAAACGCCTCGCCGCCGCGTAATTCAAAACGCCTCGCCGCCGCGTAATTCAAAACGCCTCGCCGCCACGTAATTCAAAACGCCTCGCCACCACGTAATTCAAAACGCCTCGCCACCACGTAATTCAAAACGCCTCGCCACCACGTAATTCAAAACACCTCGCCACCACGTAATTCAAAACACCTCGCCACCACGTAATTCAAAACACCTCGCCACCACGTAATTCAAAACACCTCGCCACCACGTAATTCAAAACACCTCGCCACCACGTAATTCAAAACACCTCGCCACCACGTAATTCAAAACACCTCGCCACCACGAAATTCAAAACACCTCGCCACCACGTAATTCAAAACACCTCGCCACCACGTAATTCAAAACACCTCGCCACCACGTAATTCAAAACACCTCGCCACCACGTAATTCAAAACACCTCGCCACCACAAAATTCAAAACACCTCGCCACCACAAAATTCAAAACTCACAGCCAATAAAACATGTAATAAAAACACCTCACAGCCAATAAAACATGTAATAAAAACACCTCACAGCCATAAAACATGTAATAAAAACACCTCACAGCCATAAAACATGTAATAAAAACACCTCACAGCCATAAAACATGTAATAAAAACACCTCACAGCCATAAAACATGTAATAAAAACACCTCACAGCCATAAAACGTAATAAAAACACCTCACAGCCATAAAACATGTAATAAAAACACCTCACAGCCATAAAACATGTAATAAAAACACCTCACCACCACAAAATTAAAAACCTCACAGCCAATAAAACATGTAATAAAAACACCTCACAGCCATAAAACACATAGTAAAAACACCTCACAGCCACAAAATTAAAAACACCTCGCCACCACAAAATTCAAAACACCTCACCACCACAAAATTCAAAACTCACAGCCAATAAAACATGTAATAAAAACACCTCACAGCCAATAAAACATGTAATAAAAACACCTCACAGCCATAAAACATGTAATAAAAACACCTCACAGCCATAAAACATGTAATAAAAACACCTCACAGCCATAAAACATGTAATAAAAACACCTCACAGCCATAAAACATGTAATAAAAACACCTCACAGCCATAAAACATGTAATAAAAACACCTCACAGCCATAAAACATGTAATAAAAACACCTCACAGCCATAAAACATGTAATAAAAACACCTCACCACCACAAAATTAAAAACCTCACAGCCAATAAAACATGTAATAAAAACACCTCACAGCCATAAAACACATAGTAAAAACACCTCACAGCCACAAAATTAAAAACACCTCACCACCACGTCATTTAAAAAACACCTCACCACCAAGTAATTCAATACACCTCACCACCACATAATTCAAAACACACCACCATGTGATTTAAAAACACCTCACCACCATGTGATTCAAAACCACCACAACGTTATTAAAAATACTTCACAACCACGGAAACAAAAGTTTGAGGGAGTCGTTAAGTGACAACACAGACACTGCCCAGATGTGTCGATTATATAGATAAATGACTGCACCCGAGTTGCCGTTTTGTCATTGTTTAAACCAATCATAATTCAAACAATTATTTTGCACAAATGTATTTGAAATATACGTGATATCACATTTTATAAACAATTGAAGTTGGAAAAAAAAAAAAAAAAATTCCCCAAAAAAATCCCCCACCAAAAAAAACAATTTGCAATTAAAAAACAAAAACAAAACCTTAGGCCATACCGACGGGAGAGATATGTGCATACCAGAAGTTTGGTACGATTTCACAAAAGTTTGAGAAAGTAGTTCAGTGACACAGGACAGGACAGACGCTGCACAAATATATATATAAATTTATATATATATAAATAAAGCCTTTCTTGTGATCGTCTTTGGATGTCGACTGTGACTGGGCAACGTACAACTAGTATAGCTAATCTGTATTCTTGATTTGTGTGAACCAAGTGGGTCGGTGTTTGTGTGTGTGTGTGTAAAAAAAAAAATTTTTTTTTTGTGTGTGTGATCCCCTCCCTCCCTCCCTCTCCTCACCCCCCCAAATAGTAGGTGTGACCAGTGGTTTATTTGCAAGGTTGGCTGTTGTAGTGGGTAGCAGTTTTGCAATGCGGCTCTACGCTATGGAGCAGATCAATAATGCTTGTGATGTCCTGTTTCCTGTAATTTATTTTCAGATATTTGCTACCGGTGTGGTGAAAGTGGACACTATTCCCGTGATTGTAACAAGCAGGAGGATGGTGAGTATTGGCTGTTCTTTGGTCTTGCGTTGGGTGCTTCATTATGGTGTCGTGCTTAAAACTATCATGCTGCATTTCAAAATCTAGACTTATTGCCTCTGCCATCTGTGATTGATGAAGGCTGTGTTTTCACACCTGTTTGTGTGCAGAAGATCTCTTTAAATTTGTGGCCTTGTTTGAATGAAAATTGGTGGGCAGATTGGAATGAAATGGAAAACCAAATACTACATTGGAGTCATCAAAAGTAAGCAAAGATGGAGTCCTCAGGAGGAACCTAGATAAGATTTGGGTTTCAGCCACGACTCCACAACCCTCAAACCCATCCAGGTGCAGCCAAGTGAACCTTTCAGAAAAAATTCTGCAAGAATTAACTTCTCCTTGGACAGATAGATTACGAAAGAGAAATAACAAGCAAGAATTAGAATGAATAAGGAGAAATGTGAGTTACAAAGATCCCTAACTCCTAGCCCGATATTTATATTTTTTAAAATGTACTATAAAGTACAAACTCGCTGCACTGTAAAGGATGGGGACTTGTAATACCCTCACCTGGACAAAAGATAAGAACACCCCTTCGCCCTAATTGGGATCATGCTGATCCTATGTAGCTAGCCTGGTTGTAATCTTCCCATAACTGCATGAGTAGTAATGCGACAAACACCAGCCCATGAATTGTGGTTAGGATAATTGAAATTTCATTATTTGCGTGTATAATGAAGTTGAAATTATTGGGCTTTAAAACGTGCATTTATGGGTTTTCCTTGCCATTTTCATCTTTTGCCGTTGAATTCGATTGCATGATCATTCATTTTCATTTGAAATTGAATGCTCCATGTGATCATTCAAATATCTCGGACATCTGTTCATTATTATTTTCTCAGCATTTGACTTCCTTAAACCTGCAGTCAATTTAAATCACATGAACTGCATTCAATTTCACTTCAGTCAGCACCTTTGTATTTGGCCATTGGAATTCACAATATGATTTCAAATTCCAACTTAACGTGTGTACACATGTTGTTTGCATGGGCAGCCCATGATCGCTATAGAAGGATTTCAGATGTAGATGGGGATA
Organism: Myxine glutinosa; assembly: GCF_964187855.1. Taxonomy (NCBI): domain Eukaryota; kingdom Metazoa; phylum Chordata; class Myxini; order Myxiniformes; family Myxinidae; genus Myxine; species Myxine glutinosa. The sequence continues at coordinate 78,875,235 of NC_136264.1, read as the reverse complement.
GGTTCATTGATACCTTTGGAACCAATGAACTGGACTTCCTAGGATTGCCTCACAATCTAGGCATCAACAGAGCAACAGCAAGATCAATTTATCTCTGAGATTTGGTTGACGAGAGGTTTCCCAAAGGGTGGGGGCATACGTGAACATGGATGGCATGCAGCATCTCCTATATGTCAACCCCTTCTGACTTTGGCTTATTCAATAAGCCATGCGATTTTGGAAAACTATGGAGAAACAGATCTATATACCATGTCGAGGAGATTTAATTCCATGTTGGAATGGGTTTTAGTTTTATGGTGAAGTGAGTAAATTATTATACTGGCTCGTGCACTCGGACAAAATAACTTGAACTTGAGGCTGTAGAATAACAGGCATGGAACGAGAATGGCACTCGGTAGAGAGCAAACCTCCGCCTTGTTGGCCATGTCACTCAATGGTGAAGAATCGCATCAAAAATTCTACTAGCTGGATCCAGATCTTCACCAAAATTGAATCTATTCTTGTCACAAACGTGTTGAACAAGTTTTGTCCAGTCCGTCCACAACTTTTTGAAATATCTTGCTATGTATAGTTTTTGGCCCTATCCCCCAATGGTGATGAATCACTTTTAAAAACTCTTGTAGCCGGATCAGGATCGTCACCAAAATCTAATAAATTAGTCTGTCACATACGCTACATTTCTGCTAAATTTCGTCCAAATCCATCCACAACTTTTTGAGATTTTTTTTCACAGACAAACAGGGGTGAAAACATAACCTCCATCCACCTTTGGTGGCAGAGGTAACTAGAACGGCACTCAATAGTGGGTTCCTCCACCAGGATGACCAGCTTGCGTTTTGTGTCCCTCAGATAGGCCTAGTCTGCATTTGGACCGGACCTTCACCAACACCTAATCTGCGTATTCTTGTCACTTACCAACTACTGCAGTTCTTGTTATCTGTCCAGAACTTTTTGAAATGTCTTTTGGCCCCATCTTTCAGTGGTGAAGAATCACTTGGTTCTAGTATCCAGATCTTCACCAAAATCGAATAAATTTGTCCATGCAACACACCCAACCTGTCCAGCAATTTTTTACAAATCTGATGTCTTTTTTTTTAAAGATAACCTGCTCACAAACACTTTGATGAAAACATAATCTCCGTCCATCTTCTGTTGGTGGAGGTAATGAATGTCAATATTATAAATACTATATGCAAATACTATCCATCTTCAAATTTGTATAAATATAAAGTTTCTCAAAAGTTGGTCAGTGTATGGTATTCTAATTTAATTATGTCATGGTGTAAAATTGGTGTCCCCTTTAGTCAGTACAGGAGGAGTAAGTAAGTAATTAAGGTAAGGAGTAAGAGGAGTTCATGGGATTGAAAGGTTCCTGTAAATCCTGCTAATCTGTCTGTCGGCTGTCTTGGGGTACAAACGTGTGTAAACTAACACTGAACATTTTACGGTGTTTTAATCTTTACTTTTGTCTGTTGACACCAAGTTATCTCGCTGTCGAGTTGTTGGTAGGAGGGTGTTGTCAAATGTCTGCTGCCTTGTCTTCTATTCGTGGGTTATGCTTATGACATGTGGGAAATATGCAGTCAAGTTACCATTAGGGTGGATGCATGTCAACATTTTTATTTTTATTTTTTTCGTCATTGTAGATAGCAGATGTCACCAAAGCCAAATGGTGGTGCAGGGCCTGAGTGGGTGGGGTTTGAGGATAGTAATACCTTGGTTTTTGTCATTTCGTTAATGCTAATACCACGTCTTTGTCAACTCGCACTAGCATCGTTTTAAAAGCCATACCCTTTAGTCTCGAGTGTTTCAGAACTCTTAAGACTGATGGGTGCCAGAATACATTGCTAAAGTATCAAATCGCCGAAAGAACTTGCGATACTGGTCTTCACTCTAAAGACTATGTACTGTTCTGTAGATTAGCTAAGAGGAATTGTAAAAGTGAAATTTGGATGTTAAAGATTGGCTAGAGGAATTGTAAAAGTGAAATTGGATGTTAATTCAAAATTGGCTAAGAGGAATTGTGAAATTGGATGTTAATTAAAGATTGGCTGAGGCATTGTGAAATTGGATGTTAATTAAAGATTGGCTAAGAGGCATTGTGAAATTGGATGTTAATTAAAGATTGGCTAAGAGGAATTGTGAAATTGGATGTTAAAGATTGGCTAAGAGGAATTGTGAAATTGGATGTTAATTAAAGATTGGCTAAGAGGAATTGTGAAATTGGATGTTAATTAAAGATTGGCTGAGGCATTGTGAAATTGGATGTTAATTAAAGATTGGCTAAGAGGCATTGTGAAATTGGATGTTAATTAAAGATTGGCTAAGAGGCATTGTGAAATTGGATGTTAATTAAAGATTGGCTAAGCGGCATTGAAATTGGATGTTAATTAAAGATTGGCTAAGAGGCATTGTGAAATTGGATGTTAATTAAAGATTGGCTAAGAGGAATTGTGAAATTGGATGTTAATTAAAGATTGGCTAAGAGGCATTGTGAAATTGGATGTTAATTAAAGATTGGCTAAGAGGAATTGTGAAATTGGATGTTAATTAAAGATTGGCTAAGAGGCATTGAAATTGGATGTTAATTAAAGATTGGCTAAGAGGCATTGTGAAATTGGATGTTAATTAAAGATTGGCGAAGAGGCATTGAAATTGGATGTTAATTAAAGATTGGCTAAGGCATTGAAATTGGATGTTAATTAAAGATTGGCTAAGAGGCATTGTGAAATTGGATGTTAATTAAAGATTGGCTAAGAGGAATTGTGAAATTGGATGTTAATTAAAGATTGACTAAGGCATTGAAATTGGATGTTAATTAAAGATTGGCTAAGAGGCATTGAAATTGGATGTTAATTAAAGATTGGCGAAGAGGAATTGTGAAATTGGATGTTAATTAAAGATTGGCTAAGAGGCATTGTGAAATTGGATGTTAATTAAAGATTGGCTAAGAGGAATTGTGAAATTGGATGTTAATTAAAGATTGGCTAAGAGGAATTGTGAAATTGGATGTTAATTAAAGATTGGCTAAGAGGAATTGTGAAATTGGATGTTAATTAAAGATTGGCTAAGAGGCATTGTGAAATTGGATGTTAATTAAAGATTGGCTAAGAGGAATTGTGAAATTGGATGTTAATTAAAGATTGGCTAAGAGGCATTGTGAAATTGGATGTTAATTAAAGATTGGCTAAGAGGAATTGTGAAATTGGATGTTAATTAAAGATTGGCTAAGAGGAATTGTGAAATTGGATGTTAATTAAAGATTGGCTAAGAGGAATTGTGAAATTAGATGTTATTCATCGAATGGACTGTCTGGTAAAGTTTGCCTCCGATCAATATGCCGACCTTCATTGAAGGAGGAAGACGTACTGCCCACTACGACAACTTAGACGCACCGCCACCTTCATCCGCTCCCGGAAGAGGTTTGTTTTTAATAAGCAAAAGGTCAAATACCAAAAAATGCAATTATGGGTACATTTAAACTTTTAATGAAACTGTATATGCAATCAACATTGGGGGAGGGATGGAAGTTGCATGAAATGTAACGATTTGTTTTTTTTTGTTTTTTTATTAACTCAACTGGACTATGTCCAGCTGAGTTTTTGTCGACACACAGTGTCTGTCTGTAAACAATTCGACTTCTACACTCTAAAAGTCACAAATATTGATGAAATTTGATGAAACTTGTTATGCAGCATTTTAAAGACATAAACTCGTTTGGGATTGCATTTGGGCGTTGTATGCCCAAAAATGGGCGCGGCAGGGCGGCCATATTGAAAAATCAATTTTTGATGGCGACCAGTTGAGTTCAGGTTCCCTGGAACCTTTTTTTTTTTTTTTTTTTTTTTTTTTTTTTTAAGATTGAACGAACTCTGGTTCTCATGTCCTGGGGGTGGGGACTTATTGTTTCAGGGATCAAAGCGCTTTGGTTTTATTATTATTTAAGTAAATAAAAACCTGTTTGGGGCAATCCTGGAAGCCTATGTCTTTAAAAAAAAATTTTTTAAATACATATTTGTACTTGAATTAAACCTTTTATTTAATCAAAAATAGGGTAACATCATAGGTAAAAAGCAATATATATATTATATAATGGGTGAAGTGGTTTGATAAAGAATGCATTCCTCTCGTTCCATGATGAGAAAAATTGCTTTGGGTTTCCTTATTTCAGTATTTGCTGCACTTTTGAGGAACGCCTCCCTGATTTAAACCTTGTATCTTGAAATTTTTTAAAAAAATCTTGCAGTATATATTCCTTCCTGAATTGGTGTATTGGATTGCCGGCCCCTCTATCTGGATAAACCAAATCAAATGTTTTTAAATCAAATGGTTTCCAACAAATCAAATGTTTTTAAAGCAAATGTTTTCCAACAAATCAAATGTTTTTAAACCAAATCAAATGTTTTTAAATCAAATGTTTTCCAACAAATCAAATGTTTTTAAATCAAATGTTTTCCAACAAATCAAATGTTTTTAGAGTAATTTATTTTGTGATTTTAAATTATGGAAGTATGGATGGCATCGTCATGGCTTGACCAAATCTCCCGTTTCCTGAGGTGTACCAAAGAAGGATTAAGATTTCCTTGCACATTTTGACATACAAAGCCTCTGAAGGACAATTGGTTGGGTGTGGCAGTGGTTGGACAAAATGTTTTGCATCCCATTGACATGATCAAACTTTAGGGAAAATGCATCAAATTTGAATCAAATTGTTTAACAAAGAAAACATGACATTTTAATGACTGCTATGGACTGCACCAATGTCTAAAGTGTTATTTTGGTGAAGTACAATGGTTCACCACAAAGGAATGCTTAGATTTGGTGTTTACTAAAGTTAATCCTGCAAGATATAATTTGGTAAATCAAGTTTTAATATTTCATATTTAACTTAAGATATGATTTCTTTTCTGAATGTAGTCAAGAAATTATTTTAGCAGTATTGCAAAATATTTGGCATCATCTCAGGGGTGACCAAAGGTGGGTGACCTGTCAAAGCAGAGGTTTTTAAAATGTATCTCAAATAAACAATTTGATATTGGGTCATTTTGTGGTTGGACTTTGCCATCTTACAACTTTACTTTAGGTGGGGATTTGCGATAGTGTCAACTTCACTCGTTTTTCGTTGAAAATCTAAATTCTTTCAAAAAGTGAGTTCAGTTTCATGCAATCGATGGAAAAGGAGCATTCATTTGTGCACTTGCATAGGAAAATACAAAATGTACAATTCTCCATAGACTTTATTCCCACAGCTTAATTACAATTGAAGAGGATGCACTGCAATGCTATGCCCAATGAATACCATCTATACCTGGTATGCGAGCACAACCAATGATCCACTTGTCAATTGCAGCCGCTTCAAACAAGCATTGGGCTTTATCTCGATTGCTGGCACTAATCTCAATTCCAAATATCGAATAAAATTGTCGAACAACCTTGAGGCCAGTCCAGGAGAAATAGTATTTCAAAAATACATTTTTTTCCCCTGGTCTCATAAATCCTCTATGGGTCTTGGCATCCATGAGCAGTGTATTTTGCCATCAGGGTGAGAAACCTAGGAATATGAAAATGGAACAAAATCTATATGGCATCAGCCAGGATGACTTGGTCCCCATAAAATTATAAATGGCAGGTGGGGAAAGTGTGGAAACGAGATGAATGAGATCTCTTTAAATGAAATTACTTCTGATTACCATGTCCACGCATACTTGCTAATAAAGGAAGTGCACCAATGTGGCATTATGGACATTGACAAACGCCCCATATATATATATATATATATATATATTTTTTTTTTGGAGAATATTTCCAGCAGTGGGGACACTTTCAAACCAAATTTCACTGACGACTCCACAGGTTTTTGGATGGAATTTTATTCAGTGTTTCCAGCAATTGAGATCAGGATTCGGAGACCTTTATTCAATGTGGCTGTGATTGTCGTTGGGGGAAATTGACTTGTCCTTGGAAACTGCTTTATCCCTGACATATTTAAACAGTCGGCACCTGATCAACATCATTCATTCGTTGACTGTTGCATTAACTCGGACATTGTGAAAAACGTAACTCTACACAAAAATCTCAATGCCAAGACAAACATACACTGCCATAGAATCACAGCGCTACGGCCAATTGTTGGAGGGGATTCAGTGCATTGATCCTCATCTTGGGTTGATCCAGGTCGTCTTGCACTAGATTCAGTTGCCCCAGTTCCCAATGCTTTCCTACTCCTGTCATTGCTTTTTGTGGGTCCCCTTCCCAATTGAAGATTGGATGCCACAGATTGTCCGACAGTAAAAGAGGGGGTAACGGATTTCAGGGATGTTTTCCAACAAATAGTGCTGCCCAAACTGTCTGAAATTGAAAGTACTAATCTACGAGTGTGTCAATTTAGCATCTGAAGCTGAAGGCATAGTTTTCAGGCCGTGCGTAGAAGTTCGTTAGTGATTTCTTGTGAACCGCCAAAGGGATTTTGGTGAAACGTGGTACGATTATGTGCAGCACTTTGATGCAACGGTGCATTGATTATGTTTTGAGTTCAACAGGGAAAAGATTGTGTGCCCTTTGAAAATCAATTTGCAGATCATCTGGTTCGAAGCATATTTTTTGTTTTGTTTTCTATTTTCCCTCACATGTGACCTTTAATTGAAATTAAATGTTTCATTGGGTTGAGATATGTCAGCAGAGGCATATCTATTGACACATTGGTCAAATTCTATACAAAACGAGTTCTGTTTTTATTAGTCTTAGTTTTTCATTAATCTGTTAGCAGTTTTGTCCAGATAAAATGACCAGTTTTGTTGCTACTTTGTGGGTAAGGAATTTTTTTTTTCCCCTCAGCCTGTTACAACTGTGGCCGATGCGGACACGTGTCACGTGACTGCCAGGAACAGCGCCGTGAGCAAACATGCTACCGTTGTGGAAACCCTGGCCACATGGCCCGCAACTGTCCTGATTCGTCTCCCTGCTGCTTCTCGTGTGGTGCGATTGGGCATGTGCAGCGTGACTGCGGCAACAAGCCCAAAGGCTACTGATAGGAAAGTCCTTCAATGTACCCCAGCATCAATCCAATAGAGGCGAAATTGGTTTAAAATGACCCTTGTAAAACCTTTTCCCATTCACACTGTTAAACCCTGCTGTATTGTAATGCCTTTTTACCTTTTCTCCCCCACCACCTCACCATTCAGATTCGCGATCAAACGCTTCCCACCTCTTCTGCCTATCCCGTACCCCCACCAACCTAGACACCCTCACCCACAAACAAATCTCGACCCATCCCCAACACCCCCAACCTGACCTATGAACCTCTGCACCTCCCCCATTCCCCTGTCAGCTTCAGTCTGATTATCGTTTTGCTTTTTGTTGCTTGTTTTATTCAATGGAAATGTAATGCATTAGCAAAAATTTTACCATTTGTGATCAGGAAGTGCTTTGGTTTGGTGTAGGTTAGTAAATGTGATGCATGACATCGGCATCACATAATGTTGCAGCTATAAAATCTTTGACAATTACTTCCTTGTTCCTCGTGAAATGGTTTTGAGCTGATTTGTGGTAAACAGAATTGTTTGTCTCAAGGTTTTGGGTAATTTTGCATATACAAGCATTTACATGCTTGGTGTGTATTTAAAAATAATAAAATTCCTGTACTTCTTTCGGTAATAAAGTGCTTCTTGCCTTATGTGATGGGAGAAGAATGATGCAGCTGTGGTTATTGGTGGTTTGGTTGTGGTTTTTGTTTTGTTTTAGTTCTGATGTTTGAGGTTGGAGTTTTTGCAAGCATAGTGCTCAGCACCGTGAAAATGTGACCAATCGTGAGTAGTTTATAAAAATAAACTTGGTCAATTCCAAACTTGCGTTTTTAATTATTCTTGGAGTTTGAGATGCAGTGCTGGGTCAAGTATGAGCAACGTGAGATTGGTTTAGGATTTGGAGTTTTTAACAGGTTTACTTTAATGAAGTGTGAAACCAGGTAAACATAGTCGGTAAAATGTGAAGGTTTTATTATTAAATATTATTTTTTCTTTTTTTATAAATAAACATTTCTTTAAAAAAAACCTTTTGCGACCCTCGAGGCAAACTTTTTCCACATGTGAGCAGGATTTATTAGTTTATGGATGAGTTTGGATGAAACTGCTGACAGGTTTGGGTGTATGACATGGACATAGATTTTGGTGGAGATTTTAGGGTTTTTTTTAACTTAACTGGACTGTCCAGCTGAGTTCTTGTCGACGGTGTCCGTCGTCCGTCTAAACAATTCGACGTCTACGCTCTAAAAGTCACCAATATTGATAGGATTTGATCCAACTTGTTATGCAGCATCTGACAAACTAATTTGGGATTGCATTTTGGCATTGCATGCCCAAAAATGGGTGCGGTGTTTGTGGGGGGGGGGGGGGGGCATATTGAAAAATCAATTTTTGTCTCTGGTATTTCCTATTGGAGCTAGAAGGCTGAAACTTGGTGTGTAGACAGTATGTAACAAACCAACACATATGGGTTTTGATGTCTGAAAAATGACCATGACCTATGACATTTTGACTCAATTTTTTCTAGTTTCCTGTTTACACATGAGATACCTTCAACGTTACTGTACCTCTTTAGCACATATAAACTATATAGTTTGTGGTTCTATTATGCATATTCTAACCATATTGATATAGACCAGTTGAGTTTAGGTTCCCTGGAACCTCTAGTTTTTGTTGTGATTCTTTATGGACAAATGGGGCTAAAATGACCACGATATCAACCTTGTGCATGGATTATGGCAACATCATGGAGTAGGGTTGATGACAAGCTAATTAGGGTTTGGTGAAGGTTCAAATAGTTTTTTTGTTTTTTTTCACTTGAGAGATGGTCAAAACGATATTTTGCATGATACATCAAGGTTGTGGAGGAGTTGACAACTTGAATGTGGTGAGCTACTGTGTAGGTGATAGACAAAATCGATTTCTCAAGGTTTTTTTTTTTTTTTTTGCGTGTGCAAGATCGAGGCTTGTGAAAGACAAACACACATAAGATAAAGGGAGCGGGAGACAAGGTGGGGAGAGAGGGGAGCACACAAGTACAACATTTTGGAGATGTGGGAGGGAGAGGGCTTGGGGGGGGGGGGGGGGAGGTGGGAGAGGTATAAAACACATGGACACTTACAGGAAAGAAGTCGGAATTTCAAAAAAAAGTGAATCTGGGGTGAATTAGTGGGGTTAGAAAATATCAAGGTTTTGGTTGGGGGACGACACGATGGTGGTGAACAGCTGTTTTAATGACCTGGAGGGAGGAGTGGGATTGAATAGAGTGAGAGAGTTTGTTCCAGAGGTGGGAGAAAAGAGGAATGAAAGAGGGAAGGTGAGCAGAGAGTTGATTTTGGCAGTTTAACCATAAGAGGGTTGCTGACAGAGCACACACAGAGCTGGGGGAGCAAGGCCGGGGAGGAGTCGGTAGAAGACAGAAAGACCACCAACCTGCCTGCGGTGAGTGAGTGAAAGGCCCTCAGAGTTAGCTTCATCGCGGGAGATTCCAATGATTCTGAAAGCTTTGGTTTCAACAGCGTGAAGCCGAGCTAGATGTGAGGTAGGAGCCCCAACCCAAAGGGGAGAGCAGTATTGCATTGAGCTGCGGATGAAAGCCTTGTATGTGGTGAGGAGCTCAGGTGTGCCAAGGAAGGACTTCGCACGACGGAGGATGCCCAGTCGGCGACTGGCTTTGGAGGCCAGATTGGAAATGTGGTTTTCACAAGAAAGATCATGGCAAATAGTGAGACCCAAAAGATTGAGTGACAGAACTTCTTGGAGAGGATTGTTCAGAAAGTAGATGGGAGGGTTTTCCAGACGATCTTTTCGGAGAGACGGCTTAATGAATCCAGCTCTGACTATCTGAATCCAGATCGGCATAATGTGAAGTATCTCAATTGTATCGGTGAGATACAAAATGTAAACTGTTCAGTCTGGAGGAGGTGTGTTTACTGAGTGCAATTCTAGTTTTATATGTCGTTCCATCACTCGACAAGTTTCATTTCCACCTTTTTATCTAGTTGTTACATTTCTGTCCAAGTTATTTTCCTTTCCTCTCCCTACCTCTAAATTTACTTTGTGGACATAGATTATGTTACATCTTTATTATAATAAAGCAAACGTATTTGGGTATGTATGGTTGTTTGTATGTATGTTTTTATATGTGACCAAAACGTCGTCTTCTTCAAATAAAATTAACACCCTCTCAATTACGTTTAGACTGCTGAGACACCTCAGACATTTGATGACGCTTTCAGACCCAAAACACCCCTGAGGAGCAAAAAGACACAAATGGCCCCGAAGACCCAAAACACCACAAAGGCCCCGAGGCTCAAAAAGACCCAAAACAACCCAAAGACCCAAAATACCCTTAAAGGCCCAGAGGATCCAAAAGTCCCAAATGGCCCTGAAGACCCAAAACACCATGAAGACCCAAAAGACACCGAATTGGTCAAAGATGCCTATCCCTCTGAAACGACGCTAGTTAACAGAATAATGAACTAAACTTGAGCAATGTGACAGTCGCCAATATTCCTCTGCGTCGTCCCTGCTCGTGACAATGGGTAGATGCCCTCGTTCACTGTATTAAAAATAAACTTGTTTGGTTTAAATCCCTTCAGCTGTTTTTGATGTATCACATTTTTACCACAGGACAGGTTTCACATTGATCGGTGAAGCGTTTTGGGAGAAGGGATTTTTTTTTTTTTAATATTGGCTTTCAAGATAATATGGCTGCCAAACCACGTGACATACTACATCAAAAATGTGCAATGCATATGTATGTATGGGTAGGCGATCACATTTGTGAAGTTTTGTGTTGATCGGTTGTGGTTCGTTTTTGTATCCAAGATGGCCTACCTACAAACCAGGTGACCGACAACGTCATTATTTTCAAACTATATGCAACAATGGTGTTAGATGACATTTGTAAAATTTTGCATTCATAGGGTAAGCAGTTTCAGATATAAATTGTTTAATATTGTTACGTTTGTGGGGGTAAGGATACTCTAGTCCAGGTAGATTTGTATAGGTAGGTGCTTCGAATGTTGTGTAGAAACCTTGATGTAATAAGTACTTGTGTAGACCGTGTGTTTGGATTAAGCTTGTATATTTGTCCCCATCGCGAGGGGGTGGGGCATGTTAACTAGCTTAGGGAATAAGGGTAAATTATCCCTTGTACGTCATCCCCTCTGTGATGATCCCTTTGCCTCTTATGGCACCGCATTAGACACTAGTTAGAATAGCACATTTAATTGCACTAATTAATAATAAAACCAACCGGAAACCCAGATGACGCACTTGGGCTGATTACCCCTACTGAAAAGGATGCATAGGACGAAAGATCCGTGAAGACATGCCCCGAGGAGCTGTGATTGGGCACGGCTCTGATTGGTGAAGGAAAGGACGAGTAAGAAGCAACTCGCTGATTGGCGAAGCACAACCGATGACGTCAGAGAGCGGGGGTGTAAAAATAGTTGGAGCGGCGGACATCTTTTTCTCGTTTTTGGATGCCATAGCGAACGGTCGTGATTGCTCCTCTCCTCCCCCTTTGGGTCTGGCGATAACGGTTGTGCCAGCATCTCCTCATTCCCCTGTTTGTCTGGGCATTGAGAGCGAACATTCCCTCTTGCACCTCTCGTTCCAAACGCAATAGTGCACGGGAGGATTCATCGTGAGCAGCAGTGTTCCGGCATCGGGCTGGTGGTCGTGAGGCGGAAGAGCCGGGGACGGAGAGCTGCAGTTTTTCCCCGAGCAAGAACGATGAGCTGTGCGACAACTCCTGTTTGTTTCGCGCGTGAGGCCCGGAGTGAAGGGATGCACAGTGAGGCCTATTTCGAGCACAAGGCTGCCAACGCCCGGGCAATTTTACGACCCCTGACGAGACCCCACCAGTGATCAGAGTTAAGGGCACCCACACACACAATTATTTTCCAGTTATTTTATTTTATCCTTCGTCCGTGTTTCAAGTCTTGTGGGGACGTCCCAATTTCGGAAATTATTTGATCGTGCGTTTCTTTGTGACAAGCATCTCTTTTAATAAAGCCGGTATATTTGTACATTTTAATCTCGCCTCGGCTTGAGTTATTTATTGCAGGTTTGAGGACTGCCTGTGGTATCCGTTCAGGTAAGTGCTCTTCAGCATCCTCCTCCTCCTCCCCTCCTCACCTTCTCGTCCCCCCCCCCCCTCCCCTCCGTGTGTATTAACTCCACCACATTGATGAACGCCTTGGAGTAACAGCTTGTTCGGCTATCCGTTCCCTGGAAAGATTTTAATCGCCAGGAATGCGACAATATTTTCCTTTAATCCAATACGGCTGCCAAACCATGTGACAAATGCTGTCATAAATTTATTTAATATTGTTATGAATCTGGGTAGATGGATATCTAGAGCCAGGTAGATCTGAATAGGTATCATGCTTCATCTGTCGTGATAGGGAATCTACCTGTAATAAGTTCTATGTTTAGCCCAGATGTCGGTATAAGCTGTATTGGTGTTCCCGCCACGAGGGGGTGGGGCGTGCTAAATAGTGCAGGGATTATGGGTAAAATTCCTTCGTTTGTCGTCCCCCTCTGTCGCCAACCCAGTGTCCCATATGGCAATGCATTCTTGTAGACACTTAGATAGGTCCTTAGTGCACAACAGTAATTAATTCCCCTCCACCACAATGACTTTGGAAGAAAACAGGCAGGAAGCCAGATCGGGGCACCGCCGTATGGGGCCGCAGCCAGCCACACCACCAGCTTGCCTAGCGACGAACATCGTGGCAGGCTGGAGCCACGCCTAGGGAACGTGTGATTGGTTGGTGTGGAAGGCGTGAACCTTCAGCCAATCAGCGCGGAAGGCGCCAAACCACGACTTAGAAGGAGGTTGTTCATTGAGGGAAGAGCGCCGGTGACATGGGAAGGTGCGAGAAGGTTCGAGAGACCAAGAAGAAACGAGGCTCTGGTTGGGGCAGAGAAAGGATTGACGTCACATGCCAGGTGACAAAAGGACTCGCTCGACGACATTCTCTCTCTCTCTCTCTCTCTCTCTCTCTGTCTCTCTCTCTCTGTCTCTCTCCTCTCTCCTCTCTCTCTCTCTCTCTCTCTCTCTCTCTCTCTCTCTCCCTCTCTCTCTCTCTCTGTCTCTGTCTCTCTCTCCTCTCTCTCTCTCTCTCTCTCTCTCTCTCTCTCTCTCTGTCTCTCTCTCTCTCTCTCTCTGTCTCTCTGTCTCTCTGTCTGTCTCTCTCTCTCTCTCTCTCTCTCTCTCCGTTCGTGTGTTGGGCGTGGCAAGATGGCGTGCACTCGTGTTCGTGTGCTGTAGCTCTGTGCTTGTGTTGGTTTCCCCCCCCCCCTCCCCATTCCTTTTTTTCCCATCGTGCTTTTGTCGTGTCCTTCGTTACCACCTGTGCCTCTTTTCCCTCCCTTGAGACAGAGAGAGTGAGAGAAGAGCCCAAAGGGGAGAGCAGACCCATTCGGTTCAGTTTACCTGCTCCGTCGGTGCTGTTTACCTTACTCGCGTCGTGAGAACTTTATTATTTATTATTTCATTTCGACTTTATTTATTTTGTGTCCTTTCCGCCTGGTCAAGGTGGAAAGGTGAGACATCGCCGTTATGGCGAGTGTTCGTGCACGGCAGGAAGGGTTTGAAACCCTAACAAGGAAGCATGCTTTCGTGTGTGTCCCTCCCGAAGGTGTTCCTACCGAGGACATTATCCTAGCTGTAGGGAATGTTATCGGCGATAAAAATGTCCGCGTCGCGTCGCGGATGAACCAAAAGTTTGTTGTTTTCGTGTCGGACGAGAAGTTCGTGCATTATGTTGTTAGTACCGGTCTGTCATTGAAAGGTGGGCAGTTCGTCATGGTTTCCCCGATGGACACACCGGCGATTAAAGTAACTATTTCAAATGTCGCTCCGTTTATCACAGATGATAAGTTAATGGCTGTTCTGACCCGGTATGGAACTGTTGTTTCCCGAATCTCGATGATTCCCCTGGGATGTCGGGATGAACGAGTGAAACATGTTATGAGTTTCCGGAGACAAGTATTCATGGTGCTTCCTGATCGCGGTGACGATACAGGACTAAACATCTCGTTTAAAATTTCGGTAAATGATCGTCAATATCAAATGTACGCTTCGTCAGGCACCTTAACGTGCTTCCTTTGTGGAGCCTTCGGACACGTTAAAAGGTTTTGTCCCAAAGCATCTTGTACGAAGTGCGGCAAATTGGGACACACCGATGTGGGCTGTAAAAAAGAAAACGCCCCGACCGTGCTTCCTCACGCCTCGACCGTGCTTCCTTTGTGTTGCCCAAAAAAAGATCACCAATAACCTTTTTTAGTCGATTAGCTAGTACTTTTGAAAAAAGCTTGTAGTCAGTGCACAGCAGGGAGATCGGTCGCCAGTTCACCAAAAGTCGGGGATCTTCAGTTTTCGGGAGCAAGCACACTACGGCTCTTCTTAGACTCAGCGGCATTATACCAGTCTGTATAGAAGTGTCCAAAACATTCAGCAACTCAGGGCCTAAAAGGTCCCAAAATGTCAGAAAGAATTCGGGAGGTAGACCGTCAATACCCGGAGCTTTCCCTGAATCCATGGCAGCAAGAGCACAGGTTAGCTCAAGGAGGGTGATTGGTAGGTCAAGCTCCAACCGTTGAGCCTCAGTTAGGGAGGGAAAGTGAGAGGTTAAATCCATCATTGTATCATTACAAACAGTCTGCTCCTCAAAAAGTTTTGTAAAGAATTCAATAATGTTTATTCTAACATCATCCTCATTGACAACAACGTTGCCTCTTGAGTCCAAAACAGAAGAGATTAGCCGTGATGGCTTGCTTAAGGATTCTAAATGAAAGAAAGACTTGTTTGGGGTGTCTGATAATTTTACATTCTGTATTCTAAGTCTAATTAATGTACCGGCTGCTTTCTCTTGAACTAACTCCCTTAAAAGAGCTTTCTTTACAAGCAATAACCGGTAATTGGCGTCATTATTTTCATGAGCCAATTTACTCTCCAATTGTAGAATATCCAATTCCAACCGGGCCATTGTAATGTGCTTGTCGTTTGTGCTGTGTGATTGGAAACATTGACAAAAAACCCGAATTTGAGATTTCATGTTATCCCACCATATGCTGGATGAAGAAAAGGAAGATTTCTTTGCAACTGGACTTGCCCAGAAAACACGAAAGGCTTCTTTAAACATACCATCTTCTAGAAGTCTAACATTAAACTTCCAATAAGCGCTCCTATTTGCGGGTTGAGGAAAGGAAAGGTTTAGGGTTACCATATGATGGTCTGAAAACACGGAAGGGAAAAGATTTGAAGAAACCGCAGTATTTTTAAAGGGTACGTTGATGTACCATCTGTCAAGCCTTGCCAAGGATACTCGACTATTGGCGCATCGACACCAGGTGTACTGGGATGTGTTTGGGTGGTGTAACCGCCAAACATCAACGAAGCCCATTGTGCTAAAAAAAATTGGATAAGTGTACATGGGACTCAGGATGGGGTTCGACAGAGTTTCTGTCAACCGATGGGTCGAAGGTGCAATTGAAATCACCTCCGACACACACACAATGATCAAAATCAACCGATCTTAAGTGATTTATCATTGAGGTGAAGAAGGACTTACGCTCTACGCTATCACTTGGCGCATACACATTAAAAATGGTGTAATGGAAGTTATGGCTTACTAGTTTGAGAGAGCTAAGCCGACCATTTATTACCTCCTGAAAATGGCACGACTCACACACGAGGCCTGGCTTCAGCAAGAAGCCGATTCCAGCAGATGAAGCTGATAAATTGCTGAAATAGCATTGGCTCTTAAAAAGTTGATGCCAGTTATGTTCCACATTTGGTGTGATGTGAGTTTCTTGAAGTAAGATCACATCCACCTTTTTCCGTTGAAATATGTTTTCTACTTGAACCTGGCGGAGGTGGCTAGCACCACCACCGTTAATATTTAAAGTTGCATGTTTTATAGTTTTCATCCTGTATTGATGAAATCAGCCTGTGGCTGGGAACACTCTACACCTGCACGTGTGATGAATTTTCTTAACCTGTGGTATTGTGACTTATTCAGGTCAAATTGTTCAGGCGTTTTAATTATGGATTTTGCAGTATGGATGAATGCAACCAAATCGTCAAAATAGTCTTTAATGACTATGTTACGCTGTCTGTACGTTTCGGCTAGAAACGACACGATGTGTTGGGGGGGGGGGGGGGGGGGGTATCTGTGACTGAGATGCTGATGACTGTGACAGCTCAGTCACTTCCACCTCGTCCTCAGACTCTGACAAGTCTGATAATGTCCCACCTGGATCTTGGGCCTTACTTGCAGCTCTCACGAGCTCCTCTGGAGGCATCTCCTGAGATTTCGTTGGGTACTCTGGTACACACTCACGAGCAGACTGGTGCTTACTTTCTTTATGTGTGCTTTGGCAAATGGCTGCAGATCTCTGCGCAGCCGGGGTTACGATTTCTGTTTGTAAGACAGAGCAATTTGTTTGGTCACCAGTCCGCTCAGCTACTGGAGGGGGGACCGGTAGGGCTTCGCGTTCAGGCTCAAAAATGGCCGCATTGTTCGGATCAATGTAGGCTTTATTCTCAGAGCCTGGGAAATCAGTAACATCCTCTTTTCCACTTTGGCGTTCGATATTTTCGTTTGCTGTAAACGTTTTTCCCTCTTTTGCAGAGACAGTGTCTCTGCCCAAGACAGCCTTCTTTATCGCACCATCGGGGCTATTTGTTAGTGGTGCTTTCCGTTTTTTGGTCAGTACGACAAGTTCTTCATTCATGGGTTCGCCAGCAGTACTAGCATCACCAAGTGCCATCTCACTGGGTTTGGGTAGCACCGGGGCGTCGGGAAGCACGGTCGGGGTGTCGGGAAGCACAGTTGTGGCGTCGGGAAGCATAGTCGGGGCTTCAGGTAGCACGTTGGGGCTTCGGGTAGCACGGTTGGGGCTTCGGGTAGCATGGTTGGGGCTTCGGGAAGCGTAGTCGGGACCTCGGGAAGCACAGTTGGGACATCAGGAAGCACAGTCGGGGCGTCGGGAAGCACGGCCGGGGCTTCAGGTAGCACGGTTTGAGCGTCAGGAAGCACGGTTTGAGCGTCGGGGAGCACGGTTTGAGCGTCGGGGAGCACGGTTTGAGCGTCGGGGAGCACGGTCGGGGCGTGAGGAAGCACGGTCGAGGCGTGAGGAAGCACGGTCGAGGGAGCATTTTGCTCCCGGTCGAGGGAGCATTTTGGGCAACACAATTTTTTTAAATGTATAAAAGTGTGGAACATTGCTTTGCAAATTTTTGGACGCCAAGTGACAAGCGTCACATGATCAGCAGGTGGGAATTTTGGACTGTTCTTTGGCATGATTGATAGGTCAGTGGAGGACTGACATGTAAATGGATGTATTGTTAAATATGGATAAATGATTGTGGGAACCAAAAAGGGTAACTTCAATGTGACGTTATAGGGGTTTTCTGAAAATAAACTTTTGTTTATTTGTGTACTAGCGTTTCTAAAATTTTTCACGAAATTAAAATAAAATTGACACCCATCTTGATCTGTTAATAATGGTTCCAACGCAAACAAATATACATAATGCTTGGGTTTGTGTATGTTTGTGTGTCAATGTTTGTGTTTTTGTTTTTTTTGTGTGTCAATCTTACAAGATTGTTGAAACCGACAATGTGTTCGTCTGGACATAGATAGTTTCATGTGGATGGGATCAAATATCCAGATAATTCGTAAAATAAAATAGAAATATAATTTGATTATGAAAATTATCTCTTTTGTTAAGGGATGCCAAAACTTATATTAGAAAGGGAGATGGAATATGACGATTTGATGTGCTGGGTTATGAGCAGCCATTAATTAATACTAAAATTGTGCGTAATTTTGGGATTCCATTTTTGATAGAATTTATATTAGAATAAAAGCTATTTATGGATATAAGCTTCATAAAAAAAAAAAATGAGGGAGTACAAAATTAGCCAAATTTGGAAGAGCTCTTATACTGACTTCCCAGAGTACTCTGCTCATGGATTTTGACATATATAAACTGGACTTTTATCAGCATATAAATTGTGCTGTATGTATGGATGTGTCTTAGGCATGGATGATATGGGCAGATAGTAAAGAAAATTTTGCTGAATTGAACTATTGTAAGTTTTCAAACGGAATGCATTGTGCATCTTAAAACCAAGGGGCAGACATGAACGCGCTGTTACGTTATTTACATTCAGAATGCGATGTTACGTGTACCTGTAACATATTTGTTAATCTGGCACACCTATATTGGCATACAGGTGTTAGTAGTATTCACTAGTTGCATAGAAATGGATGAGCAACAGTTAAAGGGGTGTAAAACCACTTATTTGGATATTTTCTACAAAAGTAGGGGTTTCAATAAGTGGTAGCTGTACACATGGGATTCATCAAATTAAGTTATGGAGTTTAAACAAAGTTACTGGTGTTACGTGGTCCTCCCGGTGACTACCTGGTCTCGGTGACCACCAGACCGTGAGAGGAACTCCGCCAGAAAGATCTATTATTTATACGCTTTCGTAACGCAATCAATATGAACTCCAGTCAATAAGAAACCCCACACCAAGGATCCAGAGTAATCAATAATATATTCCCCCAAGGAATCAACAACCATCAACAATCCACAATCCACAATCAATCACCAATATGATTAAGATGGCCATCTTATATAGGTGTGTCCCCTTTCCCCACTCCTGACCCCTTGGGTACTCACGACCCCTTTGGTCTCTGTCCCTCACAATGTCTCTGGGCCCCTCCTGACCAAGATGATGGTCGGCTTCTCCACACACGGGCGGTTGAACGAACCCCTGGCTGACGTGCTCCCAAACGTGCACGTCACGTACCGGGAACAACGGTTGCAGCGCGCACCTCCTTGTCAAGCAACGCGGGCAAAGCAACGCGCGGCTTGTCCAGCGCGCGAGGCCCCAGGTGCGACCCGTACGCGTCCTTGTAGACGGTGAGGCGAACTGTGTAGGACGCTGGGTTCCGTGCACGAACCCACGGCAACTTGATGTGTCAAGGGGTAATTCCTTTCGCCAGATGGGTTTCCCAACGCAGCGTCAGACGCTGCTCGATATCGATACCCTCGCCTCGGAGCTCGGCGAGGAAGAAGAAGAAGATCGTCGCTTCTCCAGGACCTCGTGTCTTTTTCCTTCCGTTTCCGGTCTCCTTTTTCCCAGAAGGGCTCCTGACCCTTTAATCACAACAACCTTTAATCGACTACACATTGATAAGCAAAGACCTGAATAGTAATTCACATGAATTCGTAACACTCCCCCCCTTCAAGAAAGAAAGTTTGAACCCAGCGAAAACTTTCTTTGCCGGCCAACTTGGATAAACAAACCAGATAACTCACACCCCCAAATCATCAGTTCCCCCCGGGCACAGTTATCACTTAAAAATAAAGCAACAAAATTTCACACAATCCCCGAGATTAATTCCCTCTGGACCAAGCGTCAACCACTTCTAGTTTCTCTTGAATGACGGTTAAGAGGTGGTGACCAAAGCCCCCAAATTTAAACCTCTCGATAGCACTTTTTCGGGAGGCCCAACTGATTATTCCCTACATGGACGCCTTAAGGAATGTGGAGTTCACGGTTAGTCCGGGGAGGAAAGTTCATTACATGGACGCCTTTAAGAACGTGGAGTTCACGGTTAGTCCGTGCAGGAAAGTTCACTACCTGGACGCCTTTAAGAACGTGGCGTTCACGGTTAGTCCGTGTAGGAGCCCCGGCTCGGCGGCTCCCCCCGTATATAGTGCTTCAACTTCTCCAGACTCCTAACAGTTACGGTGGGACCCCTTGTCCCAGTCGTTACCTGACTGGCGGTCTCCTTCTCGGCCAGTGCTCTGACATTCATTCTTTCGGGAGGTGCCGTAACTCTGGGAGCCTCCATAGTAATGTCGGCTGCTGCCAAGTTGTCCTCTTCTGTAGACCTCTCGACGCCTACGAAATGCCTTCCCTACTGTTATGGTCCGACCCTCCAAATCCTTACCATTCCAATTCTTCTCTGCCTCTCTGGCGTCTCTTGTGCTTGCAAACGTGACAAAGCCGAACCCTCTTGACCGTTGCGTTTCCCTGTCTTTTACCACCCGCACTTCCACCAGCGGCCCATATCTGTTGAAGACAGAGGTCAGAACTTCTTCCTCTGTGTTGAAGTTCAGTCCCCCTACAAATAACTTGGAACTTTTGTCGCCATCCCGAGCGGGGGTGGTGTTATTTCCCCTGCGGGGCTCTTTACCCACCCTCGGGTTACCATAAATTTGCCCCCCGGCCAAATCATTCCCGATAATCACAGATACTCCCTCTACAGGAAGCGTGGCTTGTAAACCGACGGTGACCGGTCCTGACACCAAATCGGATTCCAAATGGATGGCATGAAGTGGGGCACTAACACAGCCACCGATCCCTTGTAACCGAACTCTATCACCAGTTGCGGTACTCTTTGACAATGGCAAAATGCCTTCAAGCATTAAGGATTGATGGGCTCCTGTGTCCCTCAACACCCTAACCGGTCTTGGGTTAGTCAAGTCTCCCTTGAGTGAGACCAACCCCTCATAAATAAATGGTTGGTAACTCTTCTGTGGGCGATTTCTTACGTTTGCCATCGCATTCGGAGTTGTACTAGTCGGACTCCGCTCTGGGTTGTCCCTTTTCATGAGGTAACAACTGGACATCAAGTGTCCAGGTTTTTTGCAAAAGGCGCAAGTAGGCCCGGAGGAAAAACTCGTGGTCTGCCTCGGGCCCCCCGGGAAATAAGTTTGTCTTGGGCCCGTAGCCCCCTGATTTCGAACAGTTCGGGTATCAGCGTTGTCCCCATATTCATCTCGAGGCCGCCGCCATGTATTGTCGTTCTCCGCACCTGCTGTTCCACACCTCCCCTGCAGAGATCTAGGCAAGGAGTTAGGTTCGTGGACCCCTATCCGGTGTGTTAAGGCATAATCATCTGCCATGGTGGCTGCGTCCCACAACTTTGGTACTTTCTTTTCCTGCAGGTACACTTTGATGTCCTCGTGGACACACTGTTGAAATTCCTCCACCAGGATCAAGTCACGCAATGTTTCGAAGTCTTTCCCGACTCCTTTTGACTCACACCACCGATCAAACATGTTTTCTTTCACTCTGGCAAACTCCACATGGGTCTCACTCTCCCTCTTCCTGGCATTCCTGAATTTTTGCCGGTAAGCTTCCGGAACCAACTCATAGGCTTTGAGGATGTGCTTCTTCAATACCTCATAATCTGCACATTGGTCCATTGGTAGCGCCGAATAAATCTCTTGAGCTTTTCCCACCAGCACACTTTGCACTAGTATGGTCCAGGCCTCCTCCGGCCAGTTTAACTGTCGAGCCACTTTCTCAAAGTGTGGAAAAAATTTAGCGACTTCCTTTTCACTGAAGGGTGGAACCAGCCTCACATGTCTGCCCACATCCCAGGTGTTCTGGCTAGGTGTCGACCCCGTCAGCAAGGGTGGTACCTCTCCCCGTTCTCTCATTAACTCCAGCTCCTTGAATTTAATTTCTTGCTGAAGCACCATGTCACGTTCCTTTAATTCCCTTTCCGCTTTTCTCTCCTCTGCTTCGAGTTCCCTTGCAGCTCTCCTCTCCTCTGCTTCTGCTTTCCTTTCCTCTGTTTTCATCCTTTCTAACCTTTCCTGGAGTTCTCGTTCCACTCTCCTTTCTTCTTATGCTCTTTCCTTTTCTGCTTTCCTTTCTTCTTCTGCTCTTTCCTTTTCTGCTTTCCTTTCTTCTTCTGCTCTTTCCTTTTCTGCTTTCCTTTCTTCTTCTTTGATCCGTTCCTGGCTCCGTAATTGCAACTCCAGTTTCCGGAGCTCAACATCTTCTGGTTCTTCGGGTAGCCACTCCCAGGCTAACTCGTCCCATGTTCCTAATCCCACCATAGACTGTATCACCGTGGTCTGCAACTCTGCCTTCCTCAAATTAGTTCGGACCTCCAAGTTAAAATGTTTGGCCAATTTCAAGAGGTCCGACTTTAGTAACGCTCGGAACTGTGCCTCATTCGGGGTTACCGCAAAGTTCTGTGCCACAAACGCCATGGTGCCTATCGTTAACACCTGTTAACCTTCACCCAAGACTTTACCCCCAATTTCCCCAAAAATTTACCAATTAATACTTAATTCATAAATTTTAATTAATAAAAATATTATGTTATTATTTTATACAATTTTAGATCCCGGACGTAGACCCAATTGCGAATCCGCAAATCGTAATTTGGACGAGCCCCCAATTCTGTTACGTGGTCCTCCCGGTGACTACCTGGTCTCGGTGACCCCCGGACCGTGAGAGGAACTCCGCCAGAAAGATCTATTATTTATACGCTTTCGTAACGCAATCAATATGAACTCCAGTCAATAAGAAACCCCACACCAAGGATCCAGAGTAATCAATAATATATTCCCCCAAGGAATCAACAATCAACAACCATCAACAATCCACAATCCACAATCAATCACCAATATGATTAAGATGGCCATCTTATATAGGTGTGTCCCCTTTCCCCACTCCCGACCCCTTGGGTACTCACGACCCCTTTGGTCTCTGTCCCTCACAATGTCTCTGGGCCACTCCTGACCAAGATGATGGTCGGCTTCTCCGCACACGGGCGGTTGAACGAACCCCTGGCTGACGTGCTCCCAAACGTGCACGTCACGTACCGGGAACAACGGTTGCAGCGCGCACCTCCTTGTCAAGCAACGAGGGCAAAGCAACGCGCGGCTTGTCCAGCGCGCGAGGCCCCAGGTGCGACCCGTACGCGTCCTTGTAGACGGTGAGGCGAACTGTGTAGGACGCTGGGTTCCGTGCACGAACCCACGGCAACTTGATGTGTCAAGGGGTAATTCCTTTCGCCAGATGGGTTTCCCAACGCAGCGTCAGACGCTGCTCGATATCGATACCCTCGCCTCGGAGCTCGGCGAGGAAGAAGAAGAAGATCGTCGCTTCTCCAGGACCTCGTGTCTTTTTCCTTCCGTTTCCGGTCTCCTTTTTCCCAGAAGGGCTCCTGACCCTTTAATCACAACAACCTTTAATCGACTACACATTGATAAGCAAAGACCTGAATAGTAATTCACATGAATTCGTAACACCGGTAAACAGAAGGGGAAGGGATAGTAAATAAATTCTTCAATGCTGGGTAAATTAAGTGAGATATTACAAAGACTTATAAGAGCTATTGTTCTTCCTTATAGCAGTAGGGGAGAAAATTAGATCTGTTTATAAAATGAATTTGTTGACCCTTTGAAGTTAATTCTTTGAATTGATTGTTTCACTCGTATTTTGAGTTCACATTGGAAATAGTTTGGTCGAGCTTTGGTCAAAACCTTTGGTTGCAGTGTTTTGGAATAAATTAACAGACCATAGGAAGTTGATAAGAATAGAAACAAATATGGACCCTGGGAAATAGGGGGATCAGGGTAAGGCAAATAATCATATTGTTGCGGATATGAGGACTGTTTTTTTTTATTGTGTGCTTTATTATTATTATTATTGTTATTCTGCGCCCCCTGCCTCCGGAGCTGTGTAAAGGTCAAAGGGCGTCCCATAATTAGTCCACAAGCATACACGTCAGCCAATCATAGAATACCCCTGTTCGATAGTTATATCTTATTCTGTGTTTGAGGGTAAGGCTGTGTCTCCCATTAATAGAAGTACTCCATTGCACCAAGTGAAAGAGATAGATTCCTTTCATTCCCATTCCCAAAACCTCCATTCCCCCTTTTCGTCAATTGCCAACTGCATTTTGGGCGGTTTTCCCTTCATCCGCCATTGACCACGAGGCAGGGTTGGGGAAGAAAGGCGGGTCCCCACCTCGTCATAGAGGGGAGGAGTGAACCAGCCCTTGCCGACCAACCCAGAACGAGGGGTTGGCTTTAGAGGGCGGAGAGAGAACGTTTTGGGGAGGTTCGCAAAGGGTCAAGGGTGGGGCTTATATAACCCGAGGCAGAGGCCCCCGGAGAGAGTCAAGGAGGGAGGAGATCAGAAGACAGAAAGGCCTTGAGTTGGACTAAGCAAGAGAGGAAGTTGTTGGACTGGGTGGGACTAAGAAAGAGAGAGAAAGAGTCCTGAAGCTTGTGAGGGAAGGAGAGAGAACCCGTCACACCAACCCCCCACCAGCCGCGTTGGCTCCACCAAGCGTTCACCTCCACCAAGCTCCACGTTGGCTCCACCAAGCGTTCACCTCCACCAAGGCTCCACCAAGCTCCGCGTTGGCTCCACCAAGCGTTCACCTCCACCAAGTTCCGCGTTGGCTCCACCAAGCGTTCACCTCCACCAAGGCTCCACCAAGCTCCGCGTTGGCTCCACCAAGCGTTCACCTCCACCAAGCGTTCACCTCCACCAAAGCTCCACCAAGCTCCGCGTTGGCTCCACCAAGCGTTCACCTCCAGCCATCCACCTCCTGCGATTCCTGTCATCATTCCCCGCGTGAGTCTGTCTTTTGTTTGTTCTGTCCTGGGTTAATTAAGACTGTAGGTAAGCTAGTATTTTCACTGTGTCACCTGCGTCTTATGTGCTGTAAATAAACGTGACTGCTTTCTTTTTGCTTATGTGTGTAAATAGTAAATAAATTGAGTAGTATTTCCAAACCTTTCTTTGCCTTCGTCTTCCTCTTTGCATTCGTCGTTTTAGTCTTTTCCCTCATTGAGCAGCCGCGGTGCGATCCGGCCAACGTTTGGGTGGAATCGGGTTCTAATCGGGGAATAACTGTTCGGTCGCGGTAATACCAACCGCTCGGTAAAATAACATCTTTAACCGCATCCGCAACAATATTTATGTTACATATTAAGGGCTTTTTCTTTATTTACCTTTTAGGAAGTTTGTTAGTTTGGTATATAATGTTGAATGTCATTGACATATAATTATGTTATAGGTATGAACATATACAAGGGGTAGCTCACATGTTTTACAGATGGACACAGGTGGGACAAAGGGAGAGACCTTATCAAGACAAGCCGACAAATCAGGGGAAAACAGAGACTTCTACTTCGGATACTCCTTGAAAATGGTGATATTCATCCGAGGAATGAGTTCTCTAGTAGTGGGGACTCTGTGTTGCATGCATTACTTCGGGGTAATGAGAGAACAAAACGCAACATTGGTGGCCGACATACAGATACGTATATGATAATGCGGTACGACATAAGCAAAGGAGAAGTTTGATGGAAGATAGGGACACACCTTTAGAACCCGATGGATTACACGGGATTAATATTTTTTTTACATTTAGCCCACACAATGGCTGATATAGCAAATGAAAGTAATTGTTGGATATGCACACAAATGCAGCATTCTAGTGAGAACGGAGTACCATTGGAGGCAGTTCCTTTTGGTTGGGATGAATTATGTAGTCGCTTCCCAAAGAGGTTGGTAGCAACAATACCTTATTTACCAATGGCGATGATGCTAGGGGATGTTGGTTGGGAAAAAGGGGGATACCAATGTGAGGAATTTGCAGACAGTTATAGGCCTAAATATGACAATGAAGTTATGCCCCCTTCCGTAACTATTCAACAACAAATGAAAGGGCTCCTATGTTTCATCCGACATCAAACCACAGAGAACAATAAGTTTATGGGAAACTCCACCTGCCACCATTATAGTTACGAGTTGGGCTATATGAGATTACCTGTCCCAATAAGGGACAATGGCTTAAAGATGATATTGTAACGAATTTGGAAAGTGTAAAGAATGTGAGAACTGGTTTGCTGTGTTTTAACTGGCCCTCGTAGAGTAAATAAGATCGAAAGACGTCCCCCTAGTTAATTCCATGAAACTTACACACAGGCCATGATATATCTTTTTAAATAGCTTATTTCCTTATTCTATGTAGGCTAAATATGTGTTTCCCACTAGATTGACTGCATTGCATCGAACGAAATAAGCGTAGGCCCCTTTCAATTTCCCCAATCATCTCCGCTCTCCAAAGTTCCTTTCAAAAGCGGTGCGAGTGGTTCAATCCCGCAAGCCGCCATTACCCATGTGCTAATCTCGGAGAAGAGGGGGGTAGGAGCCGCCAACTCACAGGCGTGGCACGTCGTCATGATCAAAGGGGGAATCAGACAGCCCTAACAGCCAACCAGCACCGCGGTGAGCGACCCGGTAGGCGTGCCCTCGCAGCCGGCGGCTTGATTCCGACCCGAGTAATAAAAGCGACTGGAAGGGACTGCTTCGGCAGATGAGATGAGATGAGAGAAGAGATGAGATGAGATGAGATGAGAGATGAGCTGTGAGATGAGAGATGAGAGACGCTCCAAAAAGGAGAGGTACTTGGAGATGAAACAAGCTTTGGAGAGACGCGCTGAGAGGAGGGAGACGGCTCCACCAGAAGGAGAGGAGCAGGTGTGACCGAGCCAGCGCGTGACATCCACAGCATCAGCAGCGTCGACGCGACCGAGGGTTTTCCCGCCAAAAACGCGAAGAGTGGGAGCTGCTACCTCCAGCCCTGCCGGTTGCAGGGACCTGACCCTGCCTCCCTCTCCAGCAACCCACCTCCGCCATTCCTGCCTGCAATTTCCCCCGTGTAAGTGTGAACGTCGTCTGTCTTAATCGTTGTCCTGGGGTTAAGTAAATTGAATAGTATAAGCTAACGATTCACTGTGTGACTGCTTCTTCCATCCATTGCTTGTAAATAACTTTGATCGCTCCTTCTTTTTGCTTGTGTGTATAATAAATCCTGTTATTCCTCCGAACTCTGTCTTCTTCTCTCTTCCTTCTCTTTCGGTCGCTTTAGAGGTTTCCATATTGAATATCTGTGGCACGATTTGATCAACGTTTGGGGGAGTCGGGCTAATCGGGGATCCTGTAACGGTCGTGGTTGACCATCCGCTCGGCCCAAAGTAACATCTTGTCCGCGACCCATAACAATTGGTGTCTAGGAGTGGGATTACGAGGCCCGAACCAAATTTTTAAAACGTCTAGAAAAAAATTTGGTCAAAATTACGAGCTGCCGAAATTTTGTTGTTTTATAAAACCCGAATTTTGAGATCGCGCCATGGCTGGTCAAGGCGATCGGATGCCAGTGGGTGAGCTAGAGGAGGGGTTAGGAGTAACCCAGGACCTCGGGGAAATGTATATGGAGGAGGTGGTTGAAGGGGTTCCAGGCGCGCAAAATGGCGCTCTCGCGCACGAGGTTACAGGCACACAAAATGGCGGCCTCCCGTACGTGACGGCGATAGCCGGACCCGCAGTGCCAATGGACTGGGGCGTTTTGATGATGCATTTCAGTGCCGCTCTGAGAGGTGACAGTAAGGGATTTGATGCAATGATGGCTACTCAGGGGCTAGACGCGAAAAAAGCGAGGCACGAAGCAAGGTACAACCCGGTTGGATTTCGGGAGCAAATGAACGCCACGGTAAAAAGAATACAGGAAGACATTGACCGCAGGTTGGGCGAGCAGGTCCCACGGGTGCACGAGGAGGTAACGCGGGTCGAGAAGCGCCGGTTGAACGAAGCGGAGAAAAGCGCGGGTACAATGACGGGGGTAGAAATCGCGACACGGGGTTTGGAAAAGCCGGCGACCGATGAGGTAGAGGGAATTTTATTAAAGCCAACGGTCGTCGAGGTGAGTAAAGAAAAAGCGGAAGTGGGCGTTGAAATTGAAGAGACCGGGGACTTAGAAAACCACTCGCGGCGGGAGGAAAATATGGAATATGTACAAAGTCCCTGCTCAAATCATAATGTGGTGCTCACTAACCAAATAAAGAGTTTGCAGGTGCGCGTGGAGAAGGGAATCCCCCAGGTGAGTCGTGCTGTATATTGTGCGGGTAGATTTTGCAGGAGGATGTTTGGCGACAAAATAATTTTCATGCGCTTGGGATCGAGGAAGCATCCGGGCGTTGGTGAAGGGTCCCGTGTGAGTGGAAATGGCACGCGTGTGGAAAAAAAGTGTGCGTCAAGGGGTGAGCGTGTTACGAAGCGCGAGTGTGATACCGAGTGCGAGCGAGAATGCACGTCGGGGTGTACGGAGTGTGACACAGGGAGTGAGAGCAATAAAAAGTGTGCGTCAAGGGGTGAGTGTGTGTAACGAAGCGCGAGTGTGATACCGAGTGCGAGCGAGAATGCACGTCGGGGTGTACGGAGTGTGACACGGAGAGTAAGGTGGTGGTGGAACGTGTGCGAGGAAGCACACCTGAGTTGGTTGTGGCGCGGGTGTGGGAGAGCCCATCTGAGCGCGTTAGTGGGTGGATGCAAGAGTGCACGCCCATGGTGAGTGTTACGGAGGACGTAACGGAGGAGAGGTGTGGAACAAAGTGTGCGAACGGTGAGTGTGCGCAAGAGTGTGCGCGAGAGGTGTGGTGTGTAACAGGGAGAGCGTTGGTGGAATGTACGAACGGCGTTGGAACGCCGGGTTTGGTGAGGGTGAAAGGGGTAGCGTATGCGTGTGAGCATGCCGGTGAAGCATCGACGGTAACCGGGTTAGCGGTTAGAGCGACGGATAGCCGATGCGAGCACTCGGTGCGAGGAGCCCTTTGTTGGATGCGAAGCCCGGCGCGGATCGAAGCTGCGTCGTTTCTCTTCGAAGCGTCGTTGCCGATTCGGGCTTGGCCCCGCCCCGCACGGTCGAGTCCGGGCCTTGTCGGGCCAGGCGACCGGTCCGGTTCAGGGGCGAGTGGGAGGAAGCGGAACGGTGCCCCCTCGGGGGGACGGGGTTCCGACCGAGGGAGATTGAGCCATCGGGCCCGGGACCGCAAGGTGCCGCGCCGAGATGGTGCGTGGAACCTCGGCCCAACCAAACCACCTCCCTTGAACCGAAAGCCGGACGGATTCAACCTGCAGGCGACCAAACCACCCGAATTCATTGCTCGGCTTTGTGAAGCCGAGATTAATGATGTCATGACGCACCGAGGCTAGGAGATAGTGGACTGTGATGATGGTGATAGTAATAGTGTTTTTGGATTCGAAATTTTGGGATGGAGAATTTTTGATTTGTGGAAATTGGACGAGCAAAATTGATAGTGGGACCTCCCCGATGTGGTGGGATGGCAATCCACCATCCCCCACAGAAGGGGGGGGGGGGGCAAAGGAGCACTAGTTTATGGGGTTTATGGCAGTGAAAACTAGCCCGGGTGGGTTAGGATATTGTGTGTAGGGCCCTAGAAGATGACATTAGGTAACGTTAAGATTAGTTAGTGACAATGATACCTGTAGTGGGGACGCAGGTAGATTAGTGTGGATGATAATGACGTGGGAGCGCAATAGTTTAAAGGGGTGACTGGGAAGCGCAAGTTTCAGAGGGGAGTAGTTAGATGAGATGATGCCGTGTGGGTGAGGATTGAACAGGTGTGAGGAAGAGGTGTGATTGAACAGGTGTGATTGACCAGGTGTGCAACTGGACAGGTGTGTGGAGCAGTGTATGAGTGAGTGAAGGTGATTGTGTATTGTGCTGACCGAATGGTCCAGGAAGAGGAGGAGGGTGCAGGTGGCACCAGTTGTGAGTGCACAGGTGTGCAACAACAGGTGTATGTGGTTGTGTGGAATAAATGGTATGGGATATATGGCGTATTGGGATGGATGGTCGTGGAGTGAGTATGGTGGAAACTGTGGAGTGGAGTGGATGGTGCGAAGGTGCGAATGGGGGAAGGATGGACCCCCATCACGAATACCCGGGGCGGGTAGTGTAAGTGTTAGGTAGAGGGTATAGGTAAATTGTGGTTGGATATTGGCATCTGTGGTGCGGGTGAGAGAATGGTATTTGGATGGGTGCATTAGTGTTGTGGAAATGGCTGGGCGTGTAGCCTGTTAGTGTGTGCAGTTGGTTTGGGCACTCCACCACTGTGAGGATGTCGGCCAGGTGAGGCCGCAGGTGGGCTCTGGGAGCCGGTAGTAGTTGTTGTGGATGGGGCCCGAGGATCCGGAGGACGGACCCGGGTAGCCCAGTGCCAGAGGGCACCAAGGGGTGACAGAGCCAGGAGGGGCCTTCCCCAGTTAGATAGGTTAGGTAAGGAGCAGGTAAGCTCGGGTGGCAACTGCAGTGGTGGAGGTGTGCAGGTGGGTAGACCTGCTGGGAGAGCTACACGTCACAGCCCAGAAATTGTGCAAGGGCACCGGGAGATGAATCGGGGGAGTGAGACCCCAAATTGAGAAGCACCACAGTTTGGTCAATGGGAATTGGTTTTTAGAACCCATAGTGTAAGTTGGCCAATGGATTGGCAGGGAGAGACCCCGGGTAGTGTAAAGTGTGTTAAGGTCATTTAGAGGATAGATAGGATGAAGAGTCTCCTCGCACCATCTGCATCCACTCACCTGAGGTGACAGGTACTCCACACCATGCCATGTTTTGTTATTTTACTGTGCAAATGTTTGGAATGTGAGATGCATCATGACGTGGGTGTGACATTGTGCTTGATGTTCCATCTCTTCCTCCTTATGAGGATTGATGATGAATTGGGTGATGGCAAATTTTGAAGTAGAGGGATTGGAGACGAATTTGGTGTAGAAGGGAAAGATGGGGAAGACAAGACGTAGTGACGAATTTGTAAAGGTGTAAATTGTTGTAAATATGGGGTAAGGGCAAGGGTAGTGTAGGTGACAGGGGGGGTGACGTACGGTAGGGACGAGTTTTTCTCACTTCGCTCTCCGTACACACTTCACCCTGCATTGCCTTTATTGACGTGTACCCTTGTGACCTTACCCCTCGCTCATTTGTCTTCCCCCCTTTTGTCTCCCACTTGAGGACCTGTGCGCCATTGGGCGCCGAGGGGAGCGTGCGTGAGGTGGCCATTGTGCGCACGAGATTCTCAGAACCAGCATGCATTGCGTTGATGTACCACTTTATGGACCGCTGTTCTGCGGCCAAGTACCACTTGATGGACCCCAGGTTCTGGGGCAGGGCACCTCTGTTGGAGACCGGCCATAGTGGCCAGGGAATCTTGCTTGCGGACCTCGGTAAGGTGGCACCTATGCCAAACAGGTGGACCACCCTTAGTTGGCCCCTGAGGCCCTAAATAAAAATGAACACAAGTTGTGCTTTTTATTATTTCCAAGTAGGCCGCATGAAGCCAGAAGACGTCGGGAAGAACATCGGCCCAGCAGAAAAAGAGAAGACCACCACCAGTTGTTTTGTTGTGTTTATTATGAACAGTGGTGACTGTGCACCGAGTGGTGCTTTTGGTGCTTTGTGGTGCTTTTGGTGCTTTTGGGTGCTTTGGTGGTATTGGTACTGGTGCATCGATGCAATGCGTGCTGTCTCCTCCCTCCCAACAGGAATTTCTTTTTCTTGTTCCCTAAAAAGAAAAAAAAAACACAGGTCCTGGGTTGC
This sequence comes from Myxine glutinosa, assembly GCF_964187855.1. Taxonomy (NCBI): domain Eukaryota; kingdom Metazoa; phylum Chordata; class Myxini; order Myxiniformes; family Myxinidae; genus Myxine; species Myxine glutinosa. Next base: position 78,843,947 of record NC_136264.1, on the reverse strand, counting down.
GTTGTAAATAAGAAATAACGTCATTGTAAATAATGCTCCCCACCGTAAATGTATAGTTTGAGAACAATTCCGTAATTCGGTTAGCTGTGGGCTTGAGTCTGTTAGACAGGGTGCAATGCAATAGGGGGACATACTTATTTGTGTTTTAAAATCGTCACACTCAGGGTCAGGTTAAAAGTAGAGGGAACTACACCTACGTGTCACACTAAATTAAAGTTGTAGGCCCGGGGACGGACCTGAAGAAAGGAGGGTGCAGTGTAACGAATTTGGAAAGTGTAAAGAATGTGAGAACTGGTTTGCTGTGTTTTAACTGGCCCTCGTAGAGTAAATAAGATCGAAAGACGTCCCCCTAGTTAATTCCATGAAACTTACACACAGGCCATGATATATCTTTTTAAATAGCTTATTTCCTTATTCTATGTAGGCTAAATATGTGTTTCCCACTAGATTGACTGCATTGCATCGAACGAAATAAGTGTAGGCCCCTTTCAATTTCCCCAATCATCTCCGCTCTCCAAAGTTCCTTTCAAAAGCGGTGCGAGTGGTTCAATCCCGCAAGCCGCCATTACCCATGTGCTAATCTCGGAGAAGAGGGGGGGGGTAGGAGCCGCCAACTCAGGCGTGGCACGTCGTCATGATCAAAGGGGGAATCGGACAGCCCTAACAGCCAACCAGCACCGCGGTGAGCGACCCGGTAGGCGTGCCCTCGCAGCCGGCGGCTTGATTCCGACCCGAGTAATAAAAGCGACTGGAAGGGACTGCTTCGGCAGATGAGATGAGATGAGAGAAGAGATGAGATGAGAGGTGAGATGAGAGATGAGCTGTGAGATGAGAGATGAGAGACGCTCCAAAAAGGAGAGGTACTTGGAGATGAAATAAGCTTTGGAGAGACGCGCTGAGAGGAGGGAGACGGCTCCACCAGAAGGAGAGGAGCAGGTGTGACCGAGCCAGCGCGTGACGTCCACAGCATCAGCAGCGTCGATGCGACCGAGGGTTTTCCCGCCAAAAACGCGAAGAGTGGGAGCTGCTACCTCCAGCCCTGCCGGTTGCAGGGACCTGACCCTGCCTCCCTCTCCAGCAACCCACCTCCGCCATTCCTGCCTGCAATTTCCCCCGTGTAAGTGTGAACGTCGTCTGTCTTAATCATTGTCCTGGGGTTAAGTAAATTGAATAGTATAAGGTAACGATTCACTGTGTGACTGCTTCTTCCATCCATTGCTTGTAAATAACTTTGATCGCTCCTTCTTTTTGCTTGTGTGTATAATAAATCCTGTTATTCCTCCGAACTCTGTCTTCTTCTCTCTTCCTTCTCTTTCGGTCGCTTTAGAGGTTTCCATATTGAATATCTGTGGCGCGATTTGATCAACGTTTGGGGGAGTCGGGTTAATCGGGGATCCTGTAACGGTCGCGGTTGACCATCCGCTCGGCCCAAAGTAACATCTTGTCCGCGACCCGTAACAATATCTTTGTTTTGGGAAGGAACTTGGACAACAGATACTACATGGACCTATAATAATACATATTTTATATGTGGACACAAGGCGTATGCGTATCTCCCACTGACATGGTCAGGATCATGCTTTCTTGGTTTTGTACTTCCACACATGCGCTTGTTAAGAACGTCACCAATGCGTATCTTGCATTCTAGGCAGAAACGAACTGTTAGTATGGGAGAATGGATTGGAATGGTAGTATTTCCATTTTATGGAACCTGGAAGGCAGGCCATGAGCTACGGCAAATGGCATTGGCTATAGAAACATTGGCAAATAAAACAACTAGTGGATTGACAAACCTTACAAGTGAGCTGGCAGCAACAAGAATCATGGCATTACAAAATCGTATGGCATTAGATATGCTGTTAGCGGAAAAAGGAGGTACATGCGCAGTGATTGGTACAGATTGTTGTACATACATACCTGATAATTCGGGAGACGTTTATAACATAGCCGATACAATAAGACAAGAGAGAGCAAGATATCACGATTATGTGAAAGGGGGTGCCTTTGCATGGTTGGAAAACACATTCGGAGGAGTGGCCGCTAATATACTCCAATACTTGTTTGTTGGATGAGTAGTTATATTGGCAATAGTTTTAGTGGTGGCTTGCTTAAAAGCCTTAGTGACGGTGGGTTTGAATAAGATAACAAATAACACTATGATAGTGCATGAAGCAGCCACAAATGAGGAAATAAATGTGGCACCACAAGAGGAAGACTTTTATGGCGACATAAATGTTGAGATTAAAAGATTGAATCAAGTAATGTTGCAAATGAATACAGTAGAGCTAAGAGAAGGGCATAACAAACCATTGTGAATCGTGTCCGTTTTACGAGCTAGTGAACTCATATCACCATAAGTTACACTATTAAAAGAAAAAAGTGGGGAGGACTATGATAATAATACATTATGCATAGTTTGCTTGTTTGCAAGATTTGTTGGGAATTAGATATTCCTGTTTGTGATTTTAATTATATACACTCATTATTAATGCATTTATTTCCTTGCAGTAGTGTTAAAATAACTGCATGAGTTTAATTTTTGAATTATATTAACCTGAAAGCAATTGTGGATGTTATTCTTAGTTTTAGTAGTATAAAATACATACCTGATTTGAATATTATTCGTGTGAAGCTGTTATAAGATATACATGATTAGGTAAAATATAGTGATTTCATGTTACAATGTACCCCATCTGATTCAATCTGTGTGGCGAGCAGATATAAATGTGGCTGAGTAAAGGAAAGACCAGGTCACATCTCAAATGGAGTGCTAACGGAATTGGGAAGAAGTTCGAGAAAGAAAATTTGTCGCTAAAAATGAAGTTAATCTTGGCATACACCCTCCTTCTCAAAGAATGATGAAGACATTCTCCTTTGTAACTTGGAGATGGATGCTTACCTTCACCAAGGGAAATTTATGTGACCATTGGCCTGGATCACACTGCAACATATGAAAGCAGGGCGATCACCTACTTTTGTTCGAATGCCTCGAACATTCATCACGTCAGCAATTGCAGGACGACGACATTTTACCTGCAACTTCCACGGGATGCGGTGACGTGTGTTATTACTTCACCAACTTCCGGGGAGCCAGCATGGAGCTGCAAGCGAACGGCTGTGCTTTTTCCTTCATAACAGCTGTGCACGATTATGCTGGGTGCTCCTGGTATGGACCATGGACAACTTGAGTACCATGGTCCCAACATCATCATTGTGGATGCATCCGGCATCCCTGTTCCACATCTTGCCGGTCAATCAACATCACATCAACATTATCTCTTTTGTTAAGGGAGATGGAATGTGACGATTTGATGTGCTGGGTTATGAGCAGCCATTAATTAATACTAAAATTGTGCGTAATTTTGGGATTCCATTTTTGATAGAATTTATATTAGAATAAAATGGATATGAGCTTCATAAAAAAAAAATGAGGGAGTACAAAATTAGCCAAATTTGGAAGAGGTCTTATACTGACTTCACAGAGGACTCTCTCATGGATTTTGACATATATAAACTGGACTTTTATCAGCATATAAATTGTGCTGTATGTATGGATGTGTCTTATCCGGTGTGTACCCCGGTTTAGAATAGGTACACCGTATCCCTGCGTGTCGTAAGAGGCGACTAAAAGGGTTGGCGTCAGGAAGGGCATCCGGCCATAAAAACATTGCCTCAAAAAAGAGAACCATGACAATTACAACTAGATATGGGCAGGGTACAGCCCGAAGTACCCCGTGGGGGACCCCACTCCCTCTCGTCAAAACTCAAGGTGGGGAACCCGATCGAAGCAAGGGTGGAAATCACTCCATTTATGACGACGAAAAGTCTGATGCCCGACGTGGAGATCGGTTTCTGAGGTTTGGGACATGGAATGTAGGGACAATGACAGGGAGATCAGGAGAAGTGGTGGAAGTATTGGTCAGAAGAAGAGTGGACATATGTTGTGTGCAGGAGACAAGATGGAAGGGAAGTGGTGTGAGAATGGTGAAGGGTAGGCTGGGACAGAAATACAAGTTTGTGTGGCAAGGGTGCCCAGAAGGCGTGAATGGTGTTGGTGTCCTGTTTTCTGAGGAGTTTGTCGACAGTGTGGTGAGTGTGACGAGAGTGAGTGATAGGTTGATGATGGTGAAAATGATGATTGGAAAGCTCTTGGTGAACGTCATCTCGGGATATGCTCCGCAGGTTGGTCAGAGCGATGAAGAGAAGGACAAGTTCTGGTGTGCAATAGAGAAGCTGATGGAAAGCGTGAAAGATAAGGAAGTTGTTGTGGTAGGAGGAGACCTAAATGGACATGTGGGAAGGAGTATGGACGGTTTTGATGGAGTTCATGGGGGTTACGGATATGGTGTGAGAAATGGAGAAGGTGAAAGGATTTTGGAGTTTGCTGATGGAGCTGATTTGTTGATTTGTAATACTCAGTTCCAGAAAGAGGATAATAAGCTTGTTACATACACGTCAGGTGGGTCGACGACAACCGTTGACTACCTGATGGTGCGTAGGCGAGATAGGGGGCACCTCCGGGACACAAAGGTGATCCCGGGGGAGGAGGCTGTTTCACAGCACCACTTGGTTGTCTGCGACATAAGGTTGAAAGGTGCGAAGAGAGCTCTGCGGGTGAAGTACCAACCGAGAATGAAGGTGTGGAGGTTGAAAGAGGTGACAGTGAGGGAGGCATTAAAAGAGAGGCTGAGTATGGTAGAGGATGATGTGGTTGAGCTTGAAAGTGGTTGGATGTCAATGAAAGATAGTCTGTTGGAAGCCGTTGGTGAGATATGTGGATGGACAAAAGGACCACCGAGGCACTCGGAAACATGGTGGTGGGATGATGAAGTTGGAAAGAAGATTGGCGAGAAGAGGAAGAAGTTCAAGGAGTGGCAGAAGGTGAAGGGTACGGGGGCAGAAAAGGAAGAGCATGAAAGTTATAAGGCAGCCAAGAAGGCTGCAAAGAAAGAGGTAGCAAAGGCGCAGGAGGCATGTAGGAAAATGTTCGGAGAACGCTTGGATTTGGAAGAGGGTCAGAGAGCGGTATTCAGGATTGCAAAGCAGATAGCGAAAGAGAGATGTGATGTGATGGGGGTGAGTTGCTTGAATTATGAAGTGGGACAAATCGTTGTGGACCCAGATGGAATTAAAGGAAGATGGAAGAGATATATGGAAATACTGTTGAATGCAGAGAATGAATGGGATGGCAACATAGAGAGTAACCCAGTTTTAGGACCGGCAGAGAAGATAACGGAGAAGGAAGTTGAGGAAGCGATTAAAGCCATGAAGAGTAGAAAAGCGGGAGGGCCGACGGGTGTTGTGGGAGATATGTTGAAGGCAGCGGGAAATTGGGGTGTGAAGAGAATGACAGATCTGCAATCTGGTGGTGAAAGAAGGCCGCATTCCAGTGGATTGGGAACTGAGTACCCTCGTCCCTCTATACAAGGGGAAAGGTGACCCTCTGGACTGTGGCTCGTATCGAGCGATAAAGTTATTGGAGCATGGAATGAAGGTATTGGAAAGGGTGTTGGAGAGGAGGATAAGGAAGAAAGTGAAGATTGACGAAATGCAGTTTGGATTTATGCCAGGAAGAGGAACGACAGACGCGCTTTTTATTGTGAGGCAGTTGCAGGAGAAGTACATGGAGAAGAGGAAGAAGTTGTTTCTTGGGTTTGTTGATCTGGAGAAAGCATTCGATAGGGTTCCACGTGAAGTAGTGACATGGGCATTGAGGAAGTTAGGAGTGGAGGAATGGTTGATCAGAGTAGTGATGGCAATGTACAAAAGAGCGCGCACAGCTGTAAGGACGAAGGACGGGAACAGTGGTGAGTTTGAGGTGAAGGTGGGAGTGCATCAGGGGTCGGTACTAAGTCCACTACTACTTGTAGCTGTGATGGAGGTGCTGGCTCGGAACGTAAAGGAGGGTTTACCGTGGGAGTTGTTGTATGCAGATGATCTGGTGTTGATTGCAGAAAGTATGGATGGACTGAAGGAGAAGATGAAAAAGTGGAAGGAATGTATGGAGACGAAAGGTCTGAAGGTGAATATCGGAAAAACAAAGGTGATGGCAAGTGGTAAAGCATGTGGTGAGGTGGAAAGAACTGGGAAGTGGCCATGTGCTTTGTGCAGGAAGGGTGTCGGAGTGAACTCAATTCAATGTACAATGTGCGCTGAGTGGGTTCATCAAAAATGTAGTGGTGTGAGAGGGTCATTAACCAGTGTGGCAGCTACATTCAAGTGTAAGGTGTGCACAGAGGGAGCTGCAGATGGAGGAAATGTTGAGTTGGATCTTGGAGACGGCGTGAAGCTGGAAGGTGTGAAAACATTTTGTTACCTAGGAGACATGCTGAATGGAGAAGGTGGATCAGACTCGGCAATGGTTGCTCGAGTGAGATGTGCATGGAAGAAGTTTCGGGAACTGAGTGGCGTGCTGACGAGGAGGCGAGTGTCGTTAAAGCTGAAGGGAAAGGTGTATTCTGCATGTGTGAGAAGTGTTATGATTTATGGGAGCGAGACATGGGTAATGAACATAGAGCAGCAACGAAGGCTGGAAAGGGTGGAAATGCGAATGGTTCGGTGGATGTGTGGAGTATCGTTGAGAGAGAGGAAGATAAATGATGAATTGCGAAAGATGATGGGAATAGAGCCTGTGATGGATGCTGTGAAGAGAAACAGTTTGAGATGGTTTGGTCATGTGTTGAGGAAGGATGAAAGTGACTGGTTGAGAAGCGTGATGGAAATGAATGTGGAAGGAAGTAGAGGACCGGGAAGACCGAGAAAGACTTGGCTAAAGATGGTCGAAGAAGAAATGCGGGCAAGGGGGTTAACAAGGAGAGATGCAGAAAATAGGGCAAAATGGAGAAGATTGTCATGGGGACCGCAGGGCTAAACCCCGCTCTTGCAGGAAAAATGGCCTTTAAAATGCCTGTTGTTGTATGGATGTGTCTTAGGCATGGATGATATGGGCAGATAGCAAAGAAAATTTTGCTGAATTGAAGTTAATCTTGGCATACACCCTCCTTCTCAAAGAATGATGAAGACATTCTCCTTTGTAACTTGGAGATGGATGCTTACCTTCACCAAGGGAAATTTATGTGACCATTGGCCTGGATCACACTGCAACATATGAAAGAAGGGCGATCACCTACTTTTGTTTGAATGCCTCGAACATTCATCACGTCAGCAATTGCAGGACGACATTTTACCTGCAACTTCCACGGGATGCGGTGATGTGTGTTATTACTTCACCAACTTCCAGGGAGCCAGCATGGAGCTGCAAGCGAACGGCTGTGCTTTTTCCTTCATAACAGCTGTGCACGATTCTGCTGGGTGCTCCTGGTATGGACCATGGACAACTTGAGTACCATGGTCCCAACATCATCATTGCGGATGCATCCGGCATCCCTGATCCACATCTTGCCGGTCAATCAACATCACATCAACACTTGCTCCATACTCATGATGAGTGAGGAGGCAAGTCGACTGCAACTGGACGAAGGCCTTGTTCAAATCTATGGCTCACGGCAAGAGTGGCAAGAATGTTACATGCAGAGCAGGGTCCGTTTGTGACTCCGCCCAGCTATCACAACAGCAGAAAATCCTACTCAAAATAGTGTAGGTGCCATGAAGACATCAGAAGATAATGTTTCATACTTGAATTTCAAACACGACTGATTTTCAAATTGAATTTTTTTCAAAATTTCAAAATTTCAAACAACTGAATTTCAAACAAACAAAACAGCCCCTTCTTTTCAACAAAATGCTTTATTATTTTAAATGATGAACTAAAATTGTTGTGTTTTGGTAAAGGTGAAGTGTTGTATGCTTTATGCAAATGAAGCGAATTGCATTATCAATATGGAAAGAGAAATGTTTGATGGATGATGGGGAGGAGAAATAGATATAAAGATGATGATAATGATTAGATGGTTAGAGATAATATAATTATAATAATATAATAATAATATAATATATAATATATATATAATATAATATAATATATAATATAATATAATAATATAATATAATTAATAATAATTATAATTATAATAATTATAATTATTATTATTATAATTATAATATATAATATAATATAATATATATATTAATATAATATATAATAATATAATATAATAATATATAATATAATATAATATTATATTATATATAATATATAATAATATAATATATAATATATAATATATATATAATATATATATAATATATATAATATATAATATATATATAATATATAATATAATATATATTAATATAATATAAATTAATATAATATAATATATTATTATTATTATTATTATAATTATTATAATAATTATATAATTATAATTATAATATAATATAATATAAGATAATAATATAATATAATATAATATAATAATATAATGATGATGATTAGAGATAATAGAGATGATGGATGGGAAGGGAGAAAAGTGGGAGGGAGGGAGAGAGGCATAGAGAGAAAGAGAGAGACACACAGAAAGAAAAATAGGTTGTAAGGGATAGAGGGAGAGAGAGAGGGAGTGAGAGAGTGAGAGAGGGGGAGAGTATGAAAGAGAGGGAGAGAGACAGGGACAAAAAAACACAGTGTACATTTGAGAAAAGAAAAAAAAAACATTTCCGATCCTGTACGCAATTTGTCAACAGGAAACATGTCAAAATCGTGGTTGTCAAGAGAAAAAACGTTATAATTTAATTGTAATTTATCCCTATTTTCTGTCATTCCAACTAATTGGTGAAGAGATGGGAAACAAATATATTTTACTAAAAAAAAATTGACTGCTCAGTACGCCGTCATGGTCGACAAACACCGTCTAGATTTTGCACACAAATAATGTCAACAATAGACGCAATGTGAACCTTACAGCCGAAATGGATCGTTCAAAAATGTTCACTATCCTCTCTTAGAACAAACACACAGTGTTATCCAAACAAAAATATGCCATATGGTAAAATCAATCAATAATTCCCAAACAAAATAATTGGATGTTTCCACGGGATTCGAACCAAAACCGCTATAACTCCGTCTCAGCGTATTTACCCGCTCGGCCATTTCCAAGTTGGGAAAGACAAAAAAAATCATATATATCTCTACAGGTGTCGCGCTTGTGTTCACTGGCTGTCTATCACAGCGTGTACGTAATTAGTCGACACTCGCCACTCCCCACCTGTCTCCATACGTACACCGCACGGAACTTTGAAAGCACGTTTTACAAATTTCATCAAATTGCAATTGATATGAATGACAGCACGAGCACCCGACCACAACGTCTAGCTTTTGTGTACACGTCAGGTCGCGCTGTATCAAGTATTTTCTATGTACGTGCCGGTGCATGCAATGATTCACGTGCGTTACCTACGCCGTTACCTGTGCTGATTCGTGCTGCCCACCCTCATTTGTGCGGGCTGCACAGGTAACTGCGGGCTGCACGGCTCAAGCAATGGGGCAGGGGAGGGTGGGAGGGAGACAGTCCCTCAATGGTGAAGAATCACTTAAGAAATGAAATAATTCTCATTTCCGAATCCACAGTTAGATCTTCACAAAATTTGAATCGAATGGTCCTCGTCCGACACCCAACCGGTCCACGAGGTTTCGTCCAAACCCGTCCACAACTTTTTGAGATATGTCGTTCACAAGTGAACGGACAAAGAGACAGGGGTGAAAACATAACCTCCTCTCCACCTCTTGTGGCGGAGGTAAAAGTGAATAACTGAGGAGGGGGAGAGACAGAGAGAGAGAGAAGAGGAGAGAGAGAAAGAAGAGGAGAAGAATGGATGGTGGTCTCTTTTACGTACGCAAAAAGCCACACATTTCATGATCAAATTCGTATCGTTATTTATCGAAAAAAAGTTGTTCTTTATTGCTAAAAATGTTAAACCCTCGCATATTCGTAAAAAAAAAAAATCGCCATCTGTCCGTATTAAAAAGTCGTGCTTTATCGCTCTCTAAAGGCTTAGGGAACTTTAAATGATAACTAAGCAGGTTCTTATATCGTTCTGTAAAAATCAACAAGAGGCACACTCACTTTGGACCTGGTCGTCTTGTCGACCTCCGCAGTTGATCCTGGTACAGGCTACCAATTCTTGTAGAATTCCTAATCCCTACGACTAGAACTCCAACAAAGAAATATTGGAGTATCTTAGCGGCCACTCCTCCGAATGCGTTTTCCACCCATGCAAAGGCACCCCCTTTCACATAATCGTGATATCTTGCTCCCTCTTGTCTTATTGTGTCGGCTATGTTATAAAACATAATTATATGTCAATGACATTCAACATTATATACCAAACTAATAAACTTCCTAAAAGGTAAATAAAGAAAAATCCCTTAATATGTAACATAAATATGATTATTTGCCTTACCCTGATCCCCCTATTTCCCGGGGTCCATATTTGTTTCTATTCTTATCAACTTCCTATGGTCTGTTAATTTATTCCAAAACACTGCAACCAAAGGTTTTGACCAAAGCTCTACCAAACTATTTCCAATGTGAACTCCAAACTTGGTTCTCACGCGAGGTTTATTAAAACTTTAGAGGGTAGGGCATAAACGAACTGATTCAAGATAATTACTATACTAAGAAACGAACTGAACTTTAACGAAGCATCCTTTTCTGCCGGTCGTGGCACTCCACAATCTTCTCCTGAGCAGATCTTCTCCGTTCCCCTTGGCCAGCCCAGCGTTTTCCTCAAAGTTCCTTTTATCGAATAAAAGTTCCCCCCCTTTGTTGCACAAATCACCTTATTCGGGCATGGAATTCCAGGCCTGGCACCGGGCCTTTGGGCCGTCAGTAAGACCTCTGGTTTCCCTACTGAAAGCCCTTTCCTTGAAGGCCCTATGGCTCACAGCAAGAGTGGCAAGAATGTTACATGCAAAGCTGGGTCAGTTTGTGACTCCGCCCAGCTATCACAACAGCAGAAAATCCTACGCAAAATAGTGTAGGTGCCATGAAGACATCAGAAGATAATGTTTCATACTTGAATTTCAAACACGAGTGATCAGCCCCTTCTTTAAAATAAAATAAAATAAAAAATCAACATTTGTGTCAAGGCAACACGTGTTGCCAAATGTTGCAGATGCTTTATTATTTAATGATGAACTGAAATTATTGTGTTTTGGTAAAGATGAAGTGTTGTATGCTTTATGCAAATGAAGTGAATTGTATTATCAATTTGGAAAGAGAAATGTTTTGTGATCATATTCTTCCAGAATGACGGTGTATGCCTTATGAATGGGAAAATTGGATTACCAAAGTCATGGGTCGAATATTAAATAGGTTGATGTTTAGATTAATGATTAATATAAACAAAAAAGAAAAAAATGAGGAACTGTGGAGGCATATAATTATTTATATTCTCCTCTTCTTAAAATGTGTTTTTCTCTGTGAAATGAAACTTGGAGAGGAACATTCCTGTTTCGGATGGGTCAAAAAGGGAATGACCTGTGGGGAACAGATAAAGGTGCTTTATCATTTTAACAGATAACAACTGTCTAAAATGGCTCTTAGAATTCTCCAAGATAGAAACCAGAGTGTCTCACTGTCTGAGCCGGAGAGTCTGTGCGGAGTCTTGAATTCCACGCTCATATAAGGAACTAAGCATTTATGGTTTAAGAAAAGGGGCTTTGAGGAAAAGGGGCTGCGCTGAACCAGGGGAAACGGAGGAAGATCTGCTTTGGAGAAGATTGTGGAGTGCCACGACCGGCAGAAAAGGATGCTTCGTTAAAGTTCAGTTCGTTTCTTAGTATAGTAATTATCTTGAATCAGTTCGTTTATGCCCTACCCTCTAAAGTTTTAATAAACCTCGCGTGAGAACCAAGTTTGGAGTTCACATTGGAAATAGTTTGGTAGAGCTTTGGTCAATTTTACCTTTTACTTCTCCCCCTGGTCACGGTGTACCTCCGAGCCCCGAGAGGAGTCACGGCAGAAAAATGTGTTATTCTGTATGTCAAAGATTAATGGAGAAGCCACCCCAATCGTTACTCACAAACAAATATTGTTTTAAGATCACAAAAGAATAACAGTACAACAATAATAGTATTCAACATTACAATCAATATGTCCTATGATGGTACCATCAGTTTTGTAATATAGAACTCACTGTGCTCCAAGTGAGTGAAACAAGAACATCCCCAATGTCTCTTATTCCCCGGCCTCAAACCAGAGTCGATCCGCTCCAGCGATCGACAGAACGATGTCCGATCGAGACCAGAATCCCGTTCGGATGGCAAGTGCAGTCACACAGCCACAGCTGCACAAAGGCGCCCTTAAGGCGACTGGGATATTCAAAGGCGCCCTCCAGGCGACAGAGAGATCACACCCTCGGGTATAGACTTTCACGGCTCCCAGTCGGCGAACCGCGAATTAATCTTCAAAAGCCCCGGTGCACACACACACACCAGATACATCTGAAAGCGGTGAAAACGGCTGACGAAGCAAAGAAACCTTGCTCGACGCGCGAAGCGCGCGAGTCAAAATGGCCGACGACCCGTTCCCGAGACGCACCGGCCCGACGATAATTCTCCTCGGAATCCACCGCCAAAAACATGACACGCAGGTTGATC